>NC_084542.1:19258623-19263623 GCF_024500275.1 Phycodurus eques | reverse complement strand
ACTGAGCGCGCGCGCACACACGCGCACACACACACACACACGCGCGCGTCAACTTCCTGTCGCGTTGCACGGCGCGGGTGTGCCGCCTTACCTCGTCGCTGTGGCAGAACATGGGCGTGAAGACGTTCTCCAAGAGAGACAGGACATGATCGTAGGCCTCAAAGAGGCAGCGCATGGTCTGCAGCTTGACCACGGCACCGTACGGAGCGACGGCCACTGACGAGAAACGAGAAAACGTCTCGTCACGTTCGCTGCGATGCCACGGGGAGCGATACGATTCGGCTTAACGAGACGGAACCGGACAATCACCAACAAATGACCTACTTGCTGCTACAAAAAAAAATGAAATTATAAATAAATATTTTCGACTTTTTTTATTTTACACCGTAGCTTGCTTTACATCAGAATTTCGCATAGAGGAGTTTCATTCCTTTTTGCTTGAAGCTGTTAAGGCTGCCGCACAGCGAGCGACTCGGCCGAACCCGTGAACTGTTGCGCAGTGCGCGTGCGTGGTTTGGCAACCGATTGGCCGATCGGTCGGCCACCGTTTTCGCAGAGATTAAAAATTGGAATTGCCGGCGCGCAATGTTGCAGTTTACAGCCAATCAATGCACAAAAGCTGTCACTCACACTAAAAATACTTTTCCAGGTTTTACCCAAGCGAGACACCCAACGGCTGCCACGCCACCCCAAGCCAAATAATTGGAGTATATAAATCATCAAATATTGTGTTTTACATCAATACTTGGATGGATAATGTAATGTTCCTGTGGATGAAAAAGCAAAGCTTGTGACCAAAATCTCCGTGAACGCTACGTATGGAGTCAGCGAGACTCCTTTAAAATATCCACACTCTTGCTTTTATTCTTGCCTATATCAACTCTCTTTAGCAACCCGCTTCTTCCTTGACCATTTTCTTTTTGTGGTTTAAGAATGAAGTACAATATACTGTATATACAGCATCAAACGCCAATAAAGGGTCGCTGTTCGGGGCGTCCATATAGCCAATCACTCAATTTGCGGGGGTCTCATCCAATCACTCGTGTGACCTCTTTGAAAGACCTTTTCAATAAAAGGTGGATTTGATCCACATTAGCCTCTTAATTGCTTCATACATATGAGAATACACTAAACAAAAATTATTTGCTTTAACCTGGCACCAAAAAATAAATAAACAAATAACTTTATTCTATTCACAAAATAATGGAGCCGTCTGCTTTTGCATTTGAATGTTAAACGTATACAGGTAATATAACAATACTCACGGGCAGGTTTTATTTATCCTCTGCGAAGAACAACTAACATTACTGCAGTTTACTGAGTTGTGATCACTGTCCCAATGTATGACTGTATTATCGTGGCCAAGGCCCACAACAGGAGTAGCACAATTTCATCGAATTGAAGCAAAAATGTGGCAAAAACGTAATTATTTACATTCTATTTAACTATGTCATTATTGGATGCTTTTATAAAGTATAATATCATAGAGTGCCATTTTCTTATTAAAAAATATATATATATATATATATATATATATATATATATATATATATATTTTTTTTTTTTTTTTTTTTTTTTTGGGGGTGGGCTGGAACAGATTAATGACATTTCCATTCTTTTCAAATGGGAAAAGATGATTTGAGAAACAAGCGTTACAAATGTGGTCATTCACTTGCGATTTGACATTTGGAACGGCAGCCGAACTAGTTGGCAAACTCATGAAAACTAGTCAAAGAACCCGGTCAGCACACTTGACAATTGAGAGGCGTTTACCGTTCCTGATGTCGTCCACTGTGTCGCGGTCCAAGTTGATCTTGTCGATGCTCTCATCCACGCAGTACGTCTGGTAGATGTGCACCACCTCGCCGTGCAGACGCCGCAGCTCCAAGTCGCACAGCTCCGGACTCAAGATCTTGTCGTTGAGCTCCTCTGGAGGAACACCAGCAACACGTTGGCGTCGACTCAAGGCGAGAGTCTTGTCCCAGCCGCGTGCCAAGTGTGTGCCCGGGCTCTTACCCACGGCAAGGCAGAACTGAAGCACATGCACGGCGCACTCTTGCTTCAGGAAGTTCATGAAGCGGAACAGAAGGTCCTGCTGCTCTCGGATCTCCTTCAGCTCCAACTTGAGAACCTGCTGGGCAACAGGCGACCACTCAGTTACACTGTGGGTAATGTGGGCATGTGAGCTAAATGCTGATGAGCGGTCCGAAGTACTGACTGAGGGCTTGTTGCTGCTGCGGTCTGCGTATTTGTGCAGGAAGGGTACACGAGCAGACGGCGGTTCAGGGGCGGGTTCCGGCTGCAAACACAAACATGTTCACAGTAAACCCCCTTAAATGGGGACTGAGACCCCCCGCCAATAGGGTTAGCTAACCCTTGCTCAATCAACGACACTACGACAGCAGCCAGCAAGCAGACTAGCATTTCTCAAACAGCTAGTTGCCATTTTGACATAGTTGCCCGCAGCAGGACTTGAATCGTGACCCTCAGGCTCTGAAGTCGAACGTCTACCGGCACACAGCTCAAATTCCGCTAAAATATACAAAGATCTTAGAACATTCGACATGTATGACATTAACATACTTTCTTGACACAAATTATTACTTTCCTACTAGCCAGTGCTGTGGTGCCATCTTCTGGCACCCTTGGGGTATTACATAAACCAAACAAAACTATGTCAATAGCCGCGAATAGCTGAGGTTGACAGACGAGTGGTTAGCATTTCTGCCTCACAGTTCTGAGGTTCTGGGTTCAAATCCGGATTGTGGCGTTTGCGTATTCTCGCCGTGGGTTTTCTTCGGGTACTCCGGCTTACTCCCACGTTCCATAAACGTGTTAGCACGTTAGCTTCATCGAAGACAGAGAACTTGTCCTTCGGTGCCAATGTGTGTGCGTGCCCGTTTGTCTGGATGTGTTCTGCAATCGTCTCGTCAAGGTCAGCTGGGGAAGACGCCAGCTAACCTGCATTATAAATAAGGACAAGCAAGGATAGCAGGAGGCGCTTTACATGGACCAGCCTTCTATTCCGGTTAGAATCGGTTTAGAACCACAAACCGAATGAAAATGCTCCATATAAAAACCTCAATCGGAATCAACAGGCCAAATCCGCAGAGAATTTCATTCGGTCTCAGAGGGGTGGAATATTCCTTTTTCCAAAGCGATCAGAAATGATTTTTTGTCATGTAAACCGTGAATCGGAACGGAGCCGGGCAGCGCTGTCTGCACACGCTCACTTGACAAAAATGCGCGCGGACGTCATCGTTTACGCACGTCAATATGGCGGCTGTCAACCACAGCTCGTTTGCGACAAAGAGCTCGTTTTGAACAGCTTGTAACTTGTTTTTATTAAGCCGCTGTTTTAATAAAAGTGTAAAAACAATCCCAACTAGTGTGCTAAAGAGAAGGACCATCTTGATAAATGACGTGACATTCACGACGACATGCGCATGTCACACGGCCGTTCCGATTAAATGTAGTGCACCTGTACACACCCGATGGGAATCCATCACATCACATAAAAAGAGCTGACCAGAGATCTTCAATCAGAATGACAAAAAAAAAGTCTGCACTATGGAAAACTTGGATGAATGGATGGGTGGAGTTTCAACAACAACAAAAAAAAAGTTAATTTGCAAATGGTGATGTGTGAAAAGGTGGGCTTCCTCGTATTGTCCCGCTATTCAACGTTTATTTTGACTTACCGGAGTGTCGTCAACAAACTTGAGCACCATCAAGTTGACCGTGTCCTGGAAAATCAAAAGAGACCTCGTCGGTGTTAAAAGACACAGAAGCCGACAGCATCTTGAGCGGACTCACCGGGTCGGCCACGAAGTCCATGGCGGGCAGCAGGACGGAACCAGAGATCACCTCCCGCAGCAGCAGCGCCAGCGACCTGTGCGGGCGACACGCCCGGAGGACACGCTCAGTGCAAACAACACGTTGACCAATCGAGACGAATAACCACTAGAGGGCGCCTCGGCTGGTTGAGCGCATGCACACCTAGCCGCCCTCTTGAACGGCAACTCCCAATAATCCTTCTTTACCAATTTTAACACAGTTCCAAACAACGGACATGCAGTTGTGATAAAAGACGTGGGTAATTTTATATTCGGGGCTTTCATAACACATTACTGGAATATTTGCAGTCAACCACCCGAAGACGTAATATTGGGTGGCTTCTGCTAGTTGCTTGTTTGTCAGGTAATACGCACTGAGGATGTGTTTCTGCACAGGGGGCGTATTGTAGCGATACAATTGGGTATCGTCATTGCTCGTGTCAACACTTATGAAAATCTGAGCCCATCCCATTTCAAAACTAACATCACTACAATTACCAAGTGGCAGCACTCGACAAAACGTGCTATTTCCTGAATTTTAGTTCCATGTAGCAGTGTCATTTGAAATTAGAACTTAAATCAGTCCATAAAAGTGGTTTCTTTTTCAAGAATGTTATATTGTACTTTTGTATTTATATTAATGCTATATATTTTATATACACACACATATATATATATACACCCTTGAAGACTTGACCTTGGAGTGCACCTTGAATTTCTTTGGAGGTTGTTCTTCTTCTTCTTGCTCTTTTGTTACCATTCGCATTATGAGTTTCTTCAATTTGTCATCAATTTTCCTCCTGTGGCCACACCCAGGGAGGTTGGCTACAGGCCCGTGGATCTTCAATTTCGGAATAATATGTGCAACTGAAGCCACAGGAACATCAAGCTGCTTGGAGATGGTCTTATAGCCTTTACCTTGAACATGCTTGTCTACAATTGTCTTTCTGATCTCCTGAGACAACGCTCTCCTTCGCTTCCTCTTGTCCACGTTTAGTGTGGCACACACCATATGTCACCGAACAGCACAGTGAAGACACCTGTGATACTAATTACAGGACACACATCCCCATGGGCAAATTACTTTAACGGACACCTGCGATGCTAATTACAGGACACGTCCCTGCGGTCACATTATTTTCTATTTTTTCTCAGGGTACCATC
>NC_084542.1:19108623-19253623 GCF_024500275.1 Phycodurus eques | reverse complement strand
TATACACAAACTTACAGTCGCACTCGGAAAAACGACGACGACGAAGTGATTGTTGAAAACGACCTGTGGCCGTCAAAATAAAATAAGAGAAAGAACATCAAACTGCTAGCCAGCAGGCAGACACTTACAGGGACTCAAGTCGCGTCGTTCCGTCACAAACAAAACAAAAATGTAAACATTTTAATCGTCAGACCCTTCGAAACTTTTCCAAGTTCGTCACTGAACTACTTGTTCGACAGACCGAATGTTTTATGCTTCCAGCTTGGTTGCCAGGTGTAATCCAATCACGCTAGCTAAACCGCCTCGTGTTCATTGTCGCTTATGATTACCACTTGTCACTCACCACATGCGACACATCTAACGTTGTGCTGTCAGAGCGAAATATACAACTCGCCTTTCCGTTATTCAGCGATTCGATTTGCAACTATGTCTATGCCGAAACAATGAGCTCAGTGAGGAGACATGGCAACCTACTTTTCATAACGTCACTTCCTCCCAACAGGTCAAGTTCAACGACAAGCTACTTAAAAAAATAAAAACAAAGCTATTTCACTTCATTTTATTGCATTTTTATTTAAAATATTTACAACAATCTTCATTTTGAATACGGCATCCTTTTTCTCCTACTTGGCAAAAAGTTTTCCCCAAGTTTATTAGAAAAATAGAAGTTATCGCACAGTACAAAACATTGCATTTGCGCAAAATAAAAAAAAAAAAAAAAAAAAAAGGGGGTGGGGGGGGGGACAAATCTTCACAAATAAAGCAAAAGCAAGTTGCTCAATCCGGATGTTTTTTCCCTTTAAATGTCACCGGTGAATTTTTGGCATTTCTAAATAAAGATTTCCCAGCATGCCATTCAAACGCTTCACATGCCGATCAATAGCACAACGCTGGTGATCGGCAGCGAGCGATCGCTCGATCAGTCGAATGACATTTGAACAAATCTTGACGTGGCGCCTCGCCGTACGTGAAAAGGAACACGACATCATCCTGAGAGCGGCTGGATGGACGCCGACCCCGCAAACACCTCGACCTCGCATGTCAATCGCGGAAGACGCGTTTGCCGGCACTTCTTCAGCCAGCGAAGCGACGACGGCGCGCGGTCCAGAGGAGCCGGAGAGCGCGTGAGGTAGTTCATCCTCCGCGGACGTCATGTGTCAGGAAAGGACCAATCAGCATCGGAGCAGTGAGTCACGTGACCTTACCACGGTGTCCGCCGGCGGCGCTCGGTCGTCACGGCGACACATCGGGACCGGCCCGGGCGCCTTCCCCCTGCTAGTCGTGACAAAAGGATGCAATTAGACAAGGAAAGGACACGCCGCCTCTCACACTCTTGACACGCACGCACTCTCCAACTCGGGCGCCGCAGCTCAAGTTGACAAGTGACTCATGCGAACAAACATGCAACATTCAAGCGGGCATTTGAGTGGCGGCCGCTTCGGATTTGACGAGACATGATGATGAGCACCTGAGGCAGATTTGGGCGGGCTGCATGCCAGGTGACGCCACTGGCAACCTTTGACGGCCGGCGGGCAATTTGAGGAGAGAATTTTGTTCAATTGGAGGAATTGGCAAGACAACGGTTGGTTTTGTGCACGTTTGGGTGCACGTTTATTAAAGCAGACAAACAGCAAAGAATACAAGCCAAAAGTTTGGACCACGACGGACCTTTTTTCTCCCAATAACAAGACACGCATTACTTAGTGACAGTACAAATTGTATTTTCATTTTCAGGAAAACATGGCAGGCAGAGGGTGTAAAAACAAACAAACGCTAGAAGCCAAATGAACAGCTAAAACGAAGCATTTAAAAAAAGAAAAAAGAAAACAACACCGAATGTGACTACTGTGGAATATTAAAATATGTACAAAAAGACTCTCTTGCCAGATGTCACCAATTTGGAACCAATGGGATCAAGTCTGTAAGGATGCGAACAAAGCCAAAGAAAAAGGTCTACTTCCACTGCTGCCCAAAAGAATCCTGATAAAATTCCTGGCTGTCAGATTTGTAGCCGGAATAGTTAGCGTGGTCGCCGCCTTGGAGCGGTTGCTGAGCGATGGGCTGGGAGCCCCAGTTGTGATTATTGGTCTGGCGCCGCTTGGAATCGGGTTGGTTGTACCCGTCGGCTTTGCGCTTCGCTCCTCCTACATTTGCACCGCGGACGCCCCGCGCACCACGTACCCCTCCTCGCCCTCGCGGCTGCACCGAGCCTCTGGCGCCGCGCCCTCCGCGGACCGCTCCGGGTCCCGGCCCGCCGCCCCCACGCTGAGAGAAGCCGGCTCGGCCTCGGGACGGCCCGGTTCCGCCGCGCCCTCGGCCCGGGGAGGCGCCGCCCCTGGCGCCCCTGCCGCCGCGGCCCCAGGCGGGGGTCTGGAAGTCATCGTAGCCATAGTAGGGGTCGTCGTAGCCGCCGCCGCGGTAGTTGTAGTCGTAGCCGTAGTAGTCGTAGTAGTCCTCGTAGCCGTAGTAGTCGGGGGTGTACGAGTAGCCGGCGCCGCGGCTCCCACCTCGACCCCTCCCCCTACTGGGAGCCGGGATGTGTTGTGGGGGAGAGTAATAGTAATAGTCGTCATACCTGGGGACAAACAAAGTTTATCAAACAAAAACAACAAACAGTATTTGGAGCCGTCCTTCAGCTCAATGAACAGGTGGGGATGTTTTCAGCTGGTTCTTTCTGTAAGCTTTGGTTTGGGAATCATTGACTCACTCAGAACCTACACTCGCTACATATTCCAAAAGCACTACAAAATGGCCAACACACTATATAGCAGAGATGGGACCAAGTCACAAGTTGGTCCCAAGTCCTAACTTTCAAGTCTCAAACAAGTCCCAAGTTCATTTTTCTCAGGCAGGTGTCGTGTAGCTGGGGACTCGAGGCCCCACACACAAAGCGTTAAGCTGGGGGGAAAAGTTCATGTACTTTTAATACGATACGTCTCGCAAGCAGGGAACAAAACGTTATGTAACCTGGCAAGCTAGTGCTAGCACTAACGTTTGTACGTAAACACACCGGCGTTCTGTCGAAACATGCTCTCACGCTTCGGTAAACATCGGTTTGTGCACGTGAATGAAGGATTACAACGGCAAGGGTGTTGACAAGGCTAGCATGGGAAGGGCATGCACAATATGTAATCCGATTGGTAGACGTCAAGGTGCATTGTCAGAGGGCGCATCTCATTTCTATATTTGGAACTTCTTAGGTCCTAGCTCCTCTGTTTACATTCTAGCTCCTCCCACCAGAAATTCCATCCAGGAGCCACCATATTGATAGAGGAGCAATGCAGGAGGACGTAGGAATAAGATCGTTCCTCGATGACATTTCATGGCACATCATAGGCATTGTCACAGTCTGCGTGGCTAAAGTACTATCACTCCAAATGACCACTATATGCTTTATATATTAAGTGGGATTACATTAATGTCAAATATAATCACCATAGCTACTATACAATTTTGCAGATGCAAAGACTATCGTGATTGGTCAATCCCAGACCCATCCTGTCCTACGAACCGCCCCCCATCCTTGGCACACGGCACATTTTGGGAGATACCCTTAAATATAACTGTTGATGTTGTCCCATGTGTTAAATGGTGGATAACCAACAGAACATTTTTTCATTTATGTCCCCAAATGACAGCCCAATTACAACACAATCCTGAGGAATATGTGATTGGTACAGCGTATAGTAACCATGAGCCAGTGTAATGAAGTCATTTTAGTATTAAATACTGCCCGAAATACAAGAGACACTCAGCAAAATATGTATGTTCAAACTACAATAATGAATGATAAAAACAGAAGATTATTGAATTTGAAGTTGTTCTGTTCACCATCCAGCTGGCGCACGCCTATTTTAAACGTCACCATCGAGGAGCTACGGGACATGAGACGTCCCCCTCAATTTAAGGTAGCCCGTGGAGGCTCCTCGATGCGCATTTAAGGCACTTGAAACGTTCCTTGATATGGCGGCGTGACAACTTCCAGTTCGCATTCAGTGTTTTGAGCAAGAAGCTAGGACCGTTGCATTTGAGGGACTTGAGAAGCCCCCGGAGTCATCACACTACACAGAGGATACTCAAAAATCAAACATGCTAAACTTTTCATTTTGACATCGTAGGTCTACCAAAGGGCAAATCGTTGGTCGTGGATTATATCATGCTACAAGAAGTTTTGTTGAAAATTGTGTGAAGAAATGTATCTATTAAGGAGTCAGTCGTATCTCTCGCCTTTACGAACCAATATCGGGTCGTATCGGTTTACGGTTCCAAACCATAGTACCAAGCTGGAAATAAAGTCAAGTACCCGTTCACCTGTTCACAAAGGCCGAGGGACAGCAGCGGCATGGATGACTTGCGATAACCTACAAGACAGCACTTACATTTGCGTCTTGGCTGCTTGTCGCTGAACTTTGCGTTCCTTCCTTTTCTGATCGGGCGGCTTAGCGAAGACGATTTCGACAGGCTCGCCTTCCAGCTCCTTGCCGTTCATCTCAGCCAGCGCCTGAACACAGCACAGGCATGTACAAAATGTGCGTGTTTGCGGACGCCAGTAGCTAACGTACCTTGACGGCGCCGTCGCGCTCTTCGAAGTGGACAAAAGCGTAGTCTTTGAGCTTTTTCACTCTGTCCACTTTTCCAAACTGGCTGAAGCTCGTCTCCAGGATCTCCTCGGTGACGCTGTTGGCCAGATTGCGCACGAACAACACTTTCACCTGCAAGGAGACGCCTGCCGTCAGGGTCACAACATTCCGTCGACGTCAAAGAGCAGACGACGGGTCACGCCCAGTACCTTAGCCATGACTTCGGGGTCCGGGTCCTCGATGGGGTCTGCCCACTCCACCGTCACCACGTTGTTCCAAACCTTCACCTTGCCGCTCATAAGGCGGCGGCGCGCCTGAGCTGCAGTTTTATGGTCTTCGTACTCCAAGAAGCAGAAACCTCGGTTCTTCTTCTTGTCGTCGGGCTGATGGTACAGGATGACGTCGCTGAGGCCCTCTGGAGGAACAGAGACAAGAATGGCGCATGACTGGCCGAAGGACGAGACGCAGACTGCAGCGCGACTGACCTGTGACTTTGGAGAACTCCTCTTCGATCTGCTCTTTGGTTTTGTTTTTGGGGATGGAGCCCACAAACAGACGGTTGTTGGCCACAGAGATGCACACGCCGATGTGCTTGCCGGGACGGATCTCACGATTGTTGCACTGCGGAGGAGAACAGAAAAATTGAGGAACCAACTCAGCAACTACACCTGCCACTGTTCATAGTACATTGATTAGACCCGATAAAAGTTTAAATGTTCTTGTAGGCTTTTGCTGAAGTTTTTGTAGTCACATCTTTCATTGTTCAAAGGTTAAGAGGAGGAATCATAAGAATTTTCAGTGAAATCAAGTGGAGACTATTACCAAGAACTGGACGTCCCCCCAAAACTGACAGAAAAAAAACAAAAACTGGCCAGGGCCAAGAAGCCCACAGCTGCACAAATTTTTGGACAATAGGTACCTATGACAAGAATTTTCCATCTTTTGCACGCCTGGGCCACGGGTAGGGTGGCAAGACAGAAGCCTAATCTTACCAAAAAAAAGTTTACATTTTCCACATGTATGGAGAAAATATATTTGATAAAATGAAAAATATTGGTGACTACGCAAGCATGAAATGCCAGTCTCTCAGTGGCTTTTTTCCCCTCTAACTTTTCTCTTCTCCTTCACCTCTTGAGCGTCTCGGTCGAAAAACGGAACCATTCAAGGCCGTTTTCTTGGCCGTGACGGTGTGCATGTCGTGTTTTTTAAAAAACATCCCCTCTCCGCTCTCTTGCCTGAGCGTCACCATAGGCAGGCAGCTCCAAGAGGCATGTCATATCTCCCTATTGTTCATACCTACAGCTGCAGCTCATGGTTAAGTGTGGCGCATGATGCGTATGCATTTTTATACTGTGGCAGATATGACGACGTCATCAAAAAGCTTGATCGCAATTGGTCAGTAGAGTCCAAATCTATGCCTTCTATAGAGTATACCGTTTATACTGGACACTGCTAATTTGAGGCAAACCCCTCCTCAGAGCTGTAACTGGAGCCTGGGTCAAGGTGGAGAGAATTACGAACCGTTCCACCCAGCATCTGTCCTACTGGGTCAAGGTGGAGAGAATTACAAACAGTTCCACCAAACATCTGCCTTACTAGGTCAAGGTGGATAGAATTACAAACAGTTCCACCTAACATCTGCTCTACTGGGTCAAGGTGAAGAGAATTGCGAACAGTTCCACCAAACATCTACCCTGATGGGTCCAGGTGGACAGAATTGCGAACAGTTCCACCAAACATCTACCCTCCTGGGACAAGGTGGAGAGAATTACGAACAGTTCCACCAAACATCTGCAGTACCTGGTCAAGGTGGAGAGATTACAAACAGTTCCACCCAACATTTGCCCTACTGGGTCAAGGGGGAGAGAATTCCGAACAGTTCCGCCCAAAATCTGTCCTGGGTTCATGGTGGAGAGAATTATGAACAGTTCCACCCAACATCTACCCACGGGGTCAAAGTGGAGGGAAATTATGAACTGTTCCACCAAAAAAATCTATCCTAATGCGGGTAGGTCTGGAGATATAAATACGGCCTGACGGCACCCCACCTACCAGCTTGACGGCCTCCTGCGCTGCCTCCTTGGTGCAGAAGGTGACGAAGGCGTAGCCTCGGTTCAGGCCGCTCAGAGGGTCCATCATGAGGCGAAGGTCCCATATAGGCCCCGCCTTTTCAAAGAGAGGAACCAGCTCATCTTCAAACAGGTCCCTGGGAATCTTGCCTACAAAGATCTACAAGAAGACAGCCACCGACCATTAAAGACAGCCCACTTCCTGCTGAGCACGCAATAAACGGCGCACACGGTGTACCTCTGTTCCCACGGTGGGTTGAATCCCCATGTATACCGACTCAGGCGGGGGTCCACCATACTTCCGCTGGCCTGTCGTTACATCGAGGGTGTACTTGGTTCTGTCCAAGAGTTCTTTGATTTTGGCCTCATCCGGTCCTTTGGTGGCGTCGGCCACCTTGGCCCCTTGTTTCTCGCGCTGCCTGTACGTCTTCATTACACCGCACAGATAGGCACTTTTGTTCTGGACACAAAAATACGTTAGGAGCCGTGGCGGTGCTCCCATCCTGGCCGGCCCGTTTCAAAGGGGTACCTGAACGTGGGACAGGTCGCTCTCTTTGAACTGCAGCAGAACCTGGAGGGCTCCCTCCTCGTTGAACTCCTTCAGAGCCTCGATAGCTCTTTCGTCCAGGTCACTGTGTGCTACCAGACCTGAGGGATGACAAACATGACCAAATAGACCAAAACCAGACTCAGATTCAAATCAGAATCAATAATGGCAAATAAATAAAGATGATAAAGATCATTCTGATTCTGAATTTGAAAACCACTACATTGGCTCAGGAGCCATTTGAAGCTTCTCTTACTGTAGCTACATGATAAGTGGCTACCACCATCGTGGAATTTTCTTAAACACGGAGTGAGCACTTCTAACCTCTAAAATCTCCCAAATTCACGATTGATGACTGAAGTACTAAAGCTAGTCTACTGAAATTCTCGCCAAATTAATTGGATTTTTTAGGTCAAGTGACGCCGTTTGAAATACCACAGTAGTTTTGAGGCGCCCACTCACAGAACCCCTCGTAATTTCATACGCGCTTATTGAACTGAAACTGGTCAGCCAATTGGAGAAGGGCTTCCCTGAGTTCCAGACCAAACCAAAGGATTGAGGAGATATGTTGAGAAAGAATCAAGTTATACTGTTTGACTCAAATTTGCTTGTTTTTTTGACCGGGCTTTCCATAGGCCACAAAAATGTTCCAGTAAAACACCCTTTTCCGAAAATAAACCTATTTTCCAGAACGCAGCATCTTGGTGCATTGAAGTCAGGTTCAAGTGGCCATTGTAACCATATGCATAATTTTGACAGACTGCCATGTATGGGAACTCTTGTCACAATGCAAATTCAAGTTATTCCGAGAGTCGGGAATGATGAATGATTGCGAACGCAGCGACTGCAATCGCAATCATTTACTAATTCCTTACTGCCTAATCACTACAAATGGATTGGATCAAGACCACCCCCTTTGCAACTAATATTTATTTCCTTATTTTAACTATCGTTTGATTTTCATTGTTTTTATGCATTGTGCTGTTCTTATCGCGTTACGTCTTTTTCTGTAGTTCAATTTTAAGTCTTGCTACTTTTCACTGATTTTACTCGTTACTACTATCTTTGTCATCGGCGCGCAGATACGTGTGTGAGTGCGTGCGTTTTCACCTGCAATGTAGAGCTCGTCAAGCTTCTCGGCCACTTTTTGAGGTAAGTCAGCTTCCAGTAAGGCCTGGAAGTGTTTCGAGCGCGAGACAGCTGCCGTCGTGTCCATCGGTTCCTCTGTCCCGTTCCCGTTGACGTGATCGGTGGCCATGTCCCTTGGAAATCTGTGACATCACAGCGCCATTAAAAGCAAGCAGACAAAAAGGAGGTACACATGTATCCGCCGCTGGCTGGTTGTCGACAGTGGTCACTCAACCAACTACACGCTCCATCACGCAACCTGAATAGCGATCCAACCGTTTTATTCCATGTTGGCATTATCGGGCGGAGTCACACAGAGGGTAAGAGTACACCCTGCAACCAGAGGTACGCCGGTTAGTATCCCCGCCCGTCCGCATGTCATCGTTGTGTCCCTGGGCAAGACGCTTAACCCACAAAACTGTAGACGCAGAATGGCAGCTACGCTTCTGTCACTGTCCCAGGGCAGCTGTGGCTACAGAAGTAGCTTATCACCACCAGGCCGTGACTGTGGAGTGAATGAATACCAAGTGAAATTGCAAAGCATCTTTGAGTGCCTAGAAAAGCACTATATAGGTGTAATGGAGGGCTGCACAATTTTAATCGTGATCGTGATTTTGGTTACCACGATTGAATGAGACTCGCCGCATGCACTGCAGCATATGAAACATGCTTAACTGTGCCCGCAACCTAGACAGCCAGCCACCAGGGGAGTGGCAACGTATGGTTAAGGCAGTGCTTCTCAATTGTTTTCTGTTACGACCCCCGTAGTAAGAAAAAAAAAAATTGCGACCCCCCTCACCCGCAGCTGCCTTGAGTATACCTCTATATAAAATTTTATATAAAGGATAATCTAATCGAATCATTATAAACAGTGAAGAAAGTACAAGAGAAAGACACATACAATGCCATCTATTGCAGTGGATGTGCAATGACACTTTATCCTAGTACTGCAAATCATTTTCTTCTGGGTCTCACACGCCCCCCCTTGACATCGCAACGCGACACCCCTGGCCCACTATTTGAGAAGTACTGGGTTAAGGCTTCATTAAGTTCCAGCACAGCATTCTGTGGCCAACTTCAAAAATAAAAGCCTAAAATGGCACTGATATCCAATGTAGTTAACATGCTTTTATTTTGAAGCTAGGCCTATCAGCACGTTGCCAGAGAGGCGCTGTGTCACAGTAAGAGACTATTTGCAATCAGCGTAGCAGCTGCCTTGACTTCAACTTTTCGGCTGGCCTGACTGCAGTCAAAACCCCACCAGAAGTAAATAGAGAGGGAAATCAAAACTCTCGACTTCTTTGCAGTTTGTGACCGTGCACCACTGACTAATGGTCAAGAACAACAGAGGTGTACCGCCCCTGACAATTCACTATATTGATGGGGATTTTCAAATGAAGTCTGTGCTGCCAGCCCAATGTCGTTGCCCTTTATGCATAAACTGTAGTTGCTTCCATTAAGTTGCGATTTGTGATTGCACTTCATAATAGCATATTTCTTCACTTGGCCCTTGTAAATTTTTTGGGGGGTAAATTTTTTATCATCATTTATTCTTGTTTAATGATTCATTTTACACTGAATACTATGACATTGTTTGTTGAAAGGTTGTGCAAAAAAATAAATTCTTCCCTAACATGAGTAATAATTGTGATTATTATCGTGATTACAACTGATTAAAATAATCGTGATTATTATTTTGGCCACAATCGTGCATCCCTAGTGCACTGCATTATTATTTTCCTACCTCTGTACACTGAAACTGATGACATAGAACATATTGCCTAGTTTATCCAGCATTTCAAATATTTGGTACCGACCAAGCTTACATCCTACAGTTCTCGGATATTTCCCAAAATTTACAGCGAACAAATGACTGTCAAAAACATAAAATACGAGAAAGATATTGATGAGGTCTGGGAAACAAAACCACCTCCATCCAATTTCTGAGCCGCTTATCCTCACAAGGGTCGCGGCAGTGCTGGAGCCTATCCCAGCTATCATCGGGCAGGAGGCGGGGTACACCCTGAACTGGTCGCCAGCCAATCGCAGGGCACATACGAACAAACCACTCGCACTCACACCTACGGGCAATTTAGAGTCTTCAATTAACATACCGTGCATGTTTTTGGGATGTGGGAGGAAACCCGAGTGCCCGTAGCAAACCCACGCAGGCACGGGGAGAACATGCAAACTCCACACAGGCGGGGCCGGGGATTGATTGAACCCCGGTCCTCAGAACTGTGAGGTAGACGCTGTAACCAGTCGACCACCGCGCTGCCACAAAACCACTTTACTTGGATAAATCAACTTCAAAAATACGTCACAGGTATCACTGCCTAAGCTCCGCCGCTTTACACCACTTTCCATACAGCCATAACCATATACTGCACCCCCATTCAACTGTATTCAAATTCCCTTCAGTGTATTATCACCCTCTATTGGTGGACAGTTGGTACTACAGGGACAAACAGTTCAGTCAGGCAGGCTGCCATCCACCCATATTCGGCTGGAATTGGGATATAGCGTCTTGCCTTGACTCTCCTGGTTGTTTCTGTCCGTGCCCGGGATTTCAACTACAGTTTTCTGTGTCCAGATGCAGATGTGTTAACTATTGTTAAGTTGTAATAGACTCTTACACTTGCATTGCTAGGTGCAACATACTTGATTTATGCGGAAAGCTGGAAATAGAAACTAATTTGTGTTCAAATTCAAGCATAAAATCAACAACATTGGCCGCCCAAGATGCTCGCTCTGTGGGGCTGGTGAGTGACGGATGTATTGCTTTTATAGTGGCCATCGGCTCACCCATACCCGCCCGAGGTGCACTCAGAGTGGTCACTCGAAGCCGACAGACCGAAGCTTCAACCGAGGGCCTCATGGATCTTTTTTTTAATCCCCCCCAAGTTTTTGCATTTTTGGGGGTGGGGGTGACTGTATACATCCAATTACCTGATTATTAGTTTAAAAAAAATGTTTTTTTGGGGGTGGGGTGGGGGGGGGGGGTATGACTCGGTTAGTCGAAATATCTATAGGATAATCGATTCTAAAAAAGATTCGATAGTGATGGCTCTAATATTGATGGCCCAAATTTTCTGTCGCTTTCAAAGATAATCTCATGAATTTGATCCACTACAAATGCCTCTTTACTGTGCTGTATTTGTTCCACACTACAGATTTTAACAATTTAGGGAATGTTTGTTCATTCTCAACTCTTAGTTTGTTTTTTGGATGCAAGTTTTGAGTGCCCCATTTTCTAGTTTGACTTGACATCATATTATTATGATCAGAAAACCTATGTGCCAAAACCCAACGCGTATGCAAGTTCCTGCATTGTAAAGGCACCCTGTAAATACCCCTGTTGCTTGCAGTTGCAAGCGTGACATGTTATTCTGCCCTCCGTGCTTCAAGGTGTTTTGACACCAGAGTTGGGGTTTACTGTTACACTAAACACAACAAAAAGAATTAGACACGTATATTTAAATCAAAGACAATTCGCTTAAAAAAAATCACTAGTTTAATGCTAGCACTCAATGGAAAACTTACTGACCGGCTTGCAAAAATTAACAGATATCCAAGGAGGATTTCCCTTCAAAAAACGAATATTCACACACAACCGCTGTAGGAACACAACCGGGTATAATAACATAACAATACTCACAGGCATATATATTCTTTTTAATCTCGAGAAACAAGTTAAAAAAAAAAGATCGCCACTTTCTTCTTTTACTCTTTATTTTACTCTAAGTGTATCTCCATACATGCACCACACTGCCCCTAAAAGGCCAAGACCTGCACAGCAGGTACAGCACTTATTTATTTGTATTTGGTTTTATTGCTACTATTTTAACATTACTTGTTACAAACTCGTTTTCTTCTGTTTTTAAATTTGCTTTAGTGGTGGAAAAAATACATGTTTAAATCAATAAATAATTGGGTTTATTAATTATTTCTATCGTCAAAATAATCGTGATTCTTTTTTTTTTCCTTCATAATCTCCCAGCTCTAATATGTTGTTTCTGCGAGTTCAGCAAGCTTTCCGATGATACCAACGTTTCGAAAGTACCAACATTAAACACGTTATGAGTTTGAGATTTAACAAAAAGGTCACACCACACCTAAAATCTTGACCGCTATTGTCTTCGTATTAAGTTGGCTAGCAATTTAAAGGCTCATAACTTAAATATCAAGCACAGGAAAATGATACATTGCCGGGATCGTCTTTAAAGAATTGCGCGATAATGCTGTCTCGTGTAAAATAATTGCTCTTTTAAGTTTTACACACACACACCACACCTCTGCTAGCCAACAAGCTTCTTACGTGCAACCCCTTGGAAGTCTTTGTCGCAAAGATTTAAGCGAGCTCGGCGTCAATTCCAAATAGCCGCCGACCGTCAAGTATTTGGGGAGCGCAAATGCAAAGATGTCGAAAGCCTCGTCGACAAAATGCCGGCTTGACACGCGCGACACATGCTAACACGTATCCGATGTCGGTGAGCATCAAGGCGGCTTCAAACGCGACAAAACCGAAAAATGGCGGACGAACCAGAGGCGTACGAAATGATGTAGATCCGCCGAAAGGACTCGGAGCGCTTGACGAAAGTAGAAAATGAAAATTGCAAGAATGAAGCTTGATGGCGACGCGCAGCTTCTTTCTTCACTCGGGACGAAAAAATGGCGCCGCCGCAGGCCTCCACGCACGGGGTTTCCAAAAGTGTTTTCCACGGGCTGCTCCCTTTTCGTAATACTTCCGGTTGTCAACAAAATACTACGAGCAGTGCTTCCCTCACACATTCATCTCTTGCCAATGTATCACTCGCTTTCTGGTCTTATTAAACTATTCTTATTCCGTTTCATTCCTTTGAAAGCTTTTCTGCTTGTGGGTGGTTCTTGCCAAACATTTCTTTTGTACTTGCGTGACCTGTACTTTGACGGTAACCGAAAATGGAACATTCAAGCGCTCAAAAGAAATAAAGGTTCAACAAACATGTTTTGGTTTAAATAGCAAACACATCGCTGTTAAATGAGCAAAAAAAGTGTCAAAACATTGATTGCTCAGTGAGTTATTGTTTTTATGTCTCCAAAGTATTCTCTGTCAATTGACTGTCTGTTGTCGTACTCGAGAGGCTCCAACTACCAGAGACAAATTTTTGACATATTTGCCAAATGAAGATGATTCAGATTCTGATTCTGAAAAGGGTACCGTGCACGCACAAACAGCATTTATTTCTTTATAAAGAAATCAAAAAGTGGTTTTATATATATATATATATATATATATATATATATATCTCAGTGGACTTTTTAAGCAGTCGCTGTGTTTTTTTTCGTATTTTGATGGATATTTATTGACAATTAAAGTTGATCAGTCGAACAGAACAAGCTTTCGAGAGGGGAATGAGAAAAGAAGACAAGCAAAGACAAAGCACTAGCTGTAAACAAGATGAAGAAAGTAAATCATGATATACCTAGAACAGGGGTGTCAAACTCAAACTCACAGTGGGCCAAAATTAAAAATTGGGACAACGTCGCGGGCCAAACTCAATATTTAATGAAAAATCACGGCGTTGTGCATGTTTCCCTTCTCTGCTGAAATGTAGCGTTAAAGATTATCATATGACAACAAACTTACATTTTGCTTAAACACTGAATCTGGAATATCCATCCATCCATTTTCTGTGCCGCTTCTCCTCACGCGGGTCGCGAGCGTGCCGGAGCCTATCCCAGCTGTCAGCGGGCAGGAGGCGGGGTACACCCTAAACCGGTCGCCAGCCAATCGCAGGGCACATACAAACAAACAAGCATTCGCACTCACATTCAAACCTACGGGCAATTTAAAGTCTTCTGTCAAACTACCCTGCATGTTTTGGGGATGTGGGAGGAAAGCGGAGTGCCCGGAGAAAACAATTAGAATACATGTATTCTATTGAGATGACTTACCTAAATTGATTGTGCAACAGAAGCCTGCAGATGACCCTAACCCTAACTTCGGCACCGAGTCCGCCGTCGACGAGCGCAGACTTTGCCCAGCCTGCTCCTCACCGCCGAGTGCGGCTCAGCGGGAAAACATAAAGATCGATGTTTGGAAGTTTTGCCTTTCAATGTATTTTAATCCTCTTATTTCAAGGCTTGCGTAGCGCCGCCCCTGTGAATGAAAAAGTAAATGCCTCCAAAGGTCTGTCAACCAGTCAGCTTTCGTCAGCACAGGAGACCCTACCCGCCAGGAGGAACGAAATAATCCAGGGGGAACCTTCCGTACCCTGGGAGTTTTCTTTGGTGGGGACAGAGAGGGAACTCGAGCTACCAGAGCTCTCAGCGGGCAGGAGGCGGGGTACACCCTAAACCGGTCGCCAGCCAATCGCAGGGCACATACAAACAAACAAGCATTCGCACTCACATTCAAACCTACGGGCAATTTAAAGTCTTCTATCAAACTACCCTGCATGTTTTGGGGATGTGGGAGGAAAACGGAGTGCCCGGAGAAAACCCACACGGGCACGGGGACAACATGCAAACGCCACACAGGCGGGGCCGGGGATTGAACCCCGGTCCTCAGAACTGCGAGGCAGACGCTCTAACCAGTGGCTCACCGTGCCGGAATCTGGAATAAACACACTTTGATATTATAAACACGAGAAATCAAATTTGCGATAAAAGACATCAGCTGTATTTGTTTGTTGTTTTGTATTGAAATAGATAACATGAATTCTTCTGTCTCTCCATCTTCTATTTATCCATCTCCGACTACCTTTCTTTTTGATTTTTTATGTTTTTTCAAAGCCCAACAACAAAACAACCCCAAAAAATAAGAGTGTCCTTCAATAACAATCCAAACTTCAAACCATGAATAGTCCCTGCCTAGGAGTTGATAAAGGGCATTAGAAAAAACAATTCAATCAAGTTCGATTGTTTGTTACGGCCACGTTGCTCCGCGCACGATAAACAGGTCGGTCTTTCACTTTCGTGAACAGACAAGCTGCCTCCCACCTGTCTTGGAAGTGAACCGTTTTCCATCTTTCGTTTGGCCGTTTTTGGCAAGGGGAAGTGTAAATTTGCTCGAGGAGACCGGTAGCATCGTTGCTAACGATTGCAACAGAAAGGGAAGGGCCGCTCGCCGGTCTAGACCGATGGGCCGACACACTAGCAAAGCATTCTGGGATTTGTAATATTAGTGGCACATGTGCTATATACTGGCGGGCCATCTCTAATACACATTTGATATGGTCTTGGGGGCCAAATATAATTACATCGTGGGCCAAATTTGGCCCCCGGGCCTGCGTTTGACATATATGAGCTAGAATAATGACGCATCAGATATGAGTGTTGTATGGGGCAGTAGTGCTACACCCTGCGAGGGAAGGGCAGGACAAGCTATGATCGCAAACATAACAAAAAGATCATAAAAGATAATAAAACCTTATTTAGACGGACGGCTTAGGACTACGAGGGCCATGGACACGTTCAAAAAATAATTGACTGATTCAGGACTGGAATTCAGGAAATGAAGAAAAGGATATTGATAAAACTAAACAAATTCTTAAAATATTGAAGCTAATATATGACAATCACTGGTCAATCAATACAAAATAAAACCAAAACATAATGATTAACAGTGGATCTCAAAAGGTTGCAAAAATGCCCACAAAAAGAACAAATACTGTATAAAGGGAATTTAACACAGAACCAAAGATGCAGAGAACAAATACAAGAACGATAAAAAGAAGTGAAGTGGTACCGTGAGACGATATGTTGGAAAGAATTAATGTATACTAAACAGCTCGGCAATAATCAAATAAATATTGAAGGTATTTGGAATATATTCCGTCATGTGATTAGAAATGGCTCAGCCTATTAAGAGACTGCAGACTCCTGTCGTGTGTGTACGTGTGTGCTTATCAGAGTGAGGAGGAAGGAAGAATGAAGCACTTTGTTGTTGTTGTTGTTGTTGTCCAAACAGGAAGTGACGTTTGCGTGGTCCAGACATCGCCGCCCACACATTACTCACAGTCTTCAGCTTAAACACAGAGAAAATTAACAGGATTGTCAGCGGTGGCGTCTGGATTTGATCTCAGCGCACGCGGGCACACACACAAACGCACACGTACACACAGATAGCCAAAGGTAACCCAACATTGAAATCGATTTTTTTCCGAAACAACTTATCACTTGTGTGTGTGTCTGTGTGCGTTCTTGTACTACTACTACTTATGGTAACTAACAGAATGACTACTTCTACTTCTGACATTAATATTACTACTACAAATATCACTATAAGTAGTACACATTTTAGTAATGCATTTTATATGTTCAGTATAAGATGCATTTAAAAAATGGATACATTTATTCATGATCGTCATATGACGTGACGCAATCACACACATGTTGCACTGATTCTGTTACAGTGATTCCAGGTAATCTTGAACAAGAATGTTGTGATTCTCGGTCATTCTCAACAGGAACGTTACGGCGATTCTGGGGAATCTTGAACAGGAATGTTGCTGTGATTCTGGAGAATTCCAAACGGGAACCTTAAGGTGAATCAGGGCAAATTGAACAGGAATGTTGTAGTGATTGCAGGAAATTCTCAACAGGAACTTTACGACGATTCTGGCGAATCTTCAAGAGGAAAGTTACAGCGATTCCGCGTAATCTTGAGCAGGAATGTTGCTGTGACTCTGGGGCAACTCGACCAGGAATGTTGTAGTGTTTCTCGGTAATTCTAAACAAGAACGTTACGGCGACTCTGAGGAAGCCTTAACAGGAATGTTGCAGTGATTCTGGGGAATCTTGAACAGGAATGTTGCAATGATTCTGGGGAATTCGAAACAGGAACGTTATGGCAATTGTGGGTAGGTAATCTTGAACAGGAATGTTACGGCGATTCGGGGTAATCTCGAACACGGATGTTGCTGTGATTCGGGGGAATCTCGGACAGGAATGTTGCTGCGATTCTTCGGAATTCCACACAGGAAAGTTACGGCAATTCCATAAAAAAAAAGATAAAAAAAGGCAATTCTGGGTCATCTTGAACAGGATTGTTGCTGTGATTCTGAGGCAACTTGACCATAAATGCTGTCGTGATTCTCCAGAATTCTAAACAGGAACGTTACAGCGATTCCGGAGAATCTGGAGCAGGAATGTTGCTGTAATTCTGGGGAATTCGAAACAGGAATGTCACGGTGATTCTGGAGCATCACGCACAGGAACATTAAAGTGATTCAGGGGAAACTTGTGCGGGATTGTCGCAGTGATTGCGGGGCATCTTTCTGGCCGGGGGTCCAGCTGGTGCGGTGGGTGAAATCCACTAACAGGATGAGGGCAGCGAGCTGCGCTGGTAAAGCGGGATTATGTCTGAGCAGCAGATAAACAGATTATTCCCAAAACAGAGTAAAGGTTTTTAACCCGGCGGGTGTCCAACAATTCCTTTGGGCGGAGCGACCGGCACTTTCCCTCCCACAATTCCTCAGGAGGCTTGGGACGCTGGCCGGCCTGCGTGTGACGTCCGCGAGAGGAGCAGAGCACCTCGCCATCCGCCTGTCACTGTTCTCGTTTTTGCCACGATGCTCTGGGCCTTGCGACTGCTGCTGCTCCTCGTCCTCGCTTGGCAGGTCCAAGGTGAGTCGGATTCTTTTGTGTTCGTCAAGAATGATGACGATGACAAAGACTCGGGTGACTTTTTGAACCGCGGAAGCGCATTAGGATTGCGTAAGTAATCCTTCATCCCACTCACACAAGCTGCCTAACCACTGACGGGACTCTTATGTGCAGTATGCCATGTTGCTGTTGAAAAGGACTTGAATGAGAGCTGCTGAGAGATCCTCACGATGCATTCCTTCTCGGAGGCGAGGGGGGGTCACATAGGCAGGTGTCCTGAAGGACTGTTTGGGCTTTTGCTTGGTCTTGCATAAAGGGGACGCAACACCGTGACATGGCACGCATTGGCAACATGAAGTGGCGAGAAAACGTATTTAGGAACCTTTTGGAATGTCGTGCTTCTCTGAATAGATTGCTCATAAAATGTGATCTGATCGTCCTCTAAATGAAGCCGATTGACAAATACAGTATAATGTGTCTAAAGAGAGCAAGCGCCCAAAACCTATAGTGCTTGTGGTAAAAATATGGGAACCCTTTGAATTTCCAACTGGTTGACCCCCTTCATGCTTCCTGTAGCTGTGGATCAGACCCGCACATCATTGAGGACTGAGGATGACCTTTGGCCCATTCTTCCTGGCACAACTGCTTTAGTTCTGTCCTACTCTCTGGACGTCTCGTGTAGGCCCCTCTCCAACTCAATCCGTAGCATCTCTATTGTGTTGAGGTCTGGGCTCTGACTTGGCCACTCCAAAAGGTGGAATTTGTATGTGTGCCTTCTTTAGGCTAGATGTGGAACCGCATTTTTTTCTTCCAAATTGTTCAATCTTAGTTTCATCAGTCCACAAAACATTTTGCCAAAACCGCTGCGATGTGTCAGTGTACTCTTTTGCAAACATCCATCCATCCATCCATCCATTTTCTCCCACTGATCCGGGATCGGGTCGCAGGGGCAGCAGTTTGAAAAGGGAAGCCCAGACTTTCCTCTCCCCAGCCACTTCGTCCAGCTCTGTTCCCAGACCAGCCGGGAGACGGATGTGTGTCCTGGGTTGTCCCTGGGGCCTCCTCCCGGCGGGACGGGCCCGGAACAACTCGTCGGGGAGGCGTCCGGGAGGAATCCTCATCAGACGTCCTAACCGCCTCATCTGGCTCCTCTCGATGCGTAATTGCAGCAGCTCGGGTCTGAGCCTCTCCCGTAGGACCGAGCTTCTCACCCAATCTCGAAGGCAGAGAGCCCAGACATCGCTTCGCAAACAGGCGTGCGGAAATGTTCTCTTTAGTACGAAGTGGTTTCCTTCGTAATGTCGTGCTGTGCACATCCTGCTTGTTCAGTGTTTTGCGACTCATGAACAAAGATGTGGGCCAGTTCCAAAAATGCCTTCATTCGGGGTTTTCTGAAACCCACTGAAGAGTCTTCATTGTGGGCTTGCTGTCATTTTGACTGAGCGCCCACTTGTTGCTAGGGTAGCAACAGTCCCAAAGTGTCTCCATTTCGAAATTCTTTGGAATAACTTTATAACTCTTGCCAGCTCTATGTACTGTAAATCAACAATTGTTGATGTAGATCCTCTGAATTGTCTTTTCTTTTTGTGCCAGGCATGGCTCGCATAAGCCTGTTCTTCTTGTACAGAGCAAATTTCAAACGTTTTGAGGGTTTTTTGAGCATTCTAAGTAGCTGTAGTCTACACCTCTACACTCAACTCTTATCGAGACGACAGGTGTGCTAAAAGCAGACTCCAATTAGCTTTTTGGATGCCGTTAACTCAAGGGTTTGCATACGTTTTCCACAAGCACGATGAGGTTTTTTTGTTTTTTTTTTGGTTGTTCTCAATTCAGACATCCATCCATCTATTTTCGGTACCGCTTCTCCTCACTAGGGTCACGGGCGTGCCGGAGCCTATCCCAGCTATTTTCGGGCGAGAGGCGGGCAATACCCTGAACTGGTCGCCAGCCAATCGCAGGGCACATAGAAACAAACAATCATTCGCACTCACATTCACACCTACGGACAATTTAGTGTCTTCAACCAACCTACCACGCGTGTTTTGGGGATGTGGGAGGAAATGAGAGTGCCCGGAGAAAAGCCACACATGCAAACTCCACACAGGCGGGGGCGGGATTTGAACCCCGGGCCTCAGAATTGCGAGGCAGATGTGCTCACCAGTCGGCCACCGTGCCGCCCAATTAAGACATGAAAGTTAACAAAAAAATGCTGTTATTATTTTTGTCACCTTATACTGAATGTGTGGGTCAATACCCTTGACTTTGATTTGATGACAAATGTGTTCAGAAAACAATGAAATTCCCAAAGCTTTTTTCTTCCCACTTTAACTTGCGTCCTGAGAAAGTGGAACGGGATGACCCCACGAGTGAGGAGTTGCTGTGGAGCCTCGTTAGAATAATTGCTCAGAGAACAAATACAACCAAAGACAATCACGGAGCTCAAGAAATTATTTATTTAATCCAGAAATAAGCATTTTCAGCCTCTGCGTTGTTCTCCAATGCAGGCAGGAGTGCCCCGCTAGACTTGGGTCTGAAGGAGGAGGCGGTATCGCCGTCCGTCTCCCTGGCATCATTCCTGAAGACATCGCCGCCGTCGGGGCTCGGCAAGCGCCGATCCAAGAGGTCGGTTTTCCTGCACACCGGGGTGAGGGTCTGCCCTCAGGAGAGCGTCAGCGAGGTTCTGGCCAGCCATCGGTCCTACTACCAGCTCCGAGGTGCGCTTGTCCACGCCTTTGCTGATCTTCATTTGTCAAGCCTAATTCCCCCCCCCCCTTTCTTTCCCGTGCCAGTGTGCCAGGAGGCCGTGTGGGAGGCCTACAGGATCTTCTTAGACAGGATTCCCGGGACCAGCGAGTACCAGCGCTGGGTTCACGCATGTCAGCAGGAGACGCTTTGCATCGCCGACATCGCCAGAAACTTCAGCAACTCTGAGGAGCACTTGCACATGATCCACGTGGTGAAAACCACCAACAGCCACAGCAAATCTCACACACATATTTCAAGTCCCTGTAAAGTGAAATGAAATGGCTTATATAGTTGACACCCCAGAGAAGAGTCTTGTTAATGACACAGCCAAATTTGAATGCTAAAAGTATGAAAAGTATACAAATGAGGTTTCAAAATGGTGAAAATCAAGCTCTTCCCTCTGCTCTCAAAAGCTGGGGGCGTGTCCACTGAATGCGCTGAAACCACGCCGCTCAAATGTCAATCAAATACCACATATCTTTCTTATGCCTCGACATCCCTCCATGTTTGAACCGCGAAAATATATCCGCTTAAAGCTTCCCTCCGGTGGATGGAGTGTGTCCAGCGGAGGTATCGACAGCCAATCAAAAGTGCACACGCGCTTCCAGGTTTTAAGCGTAAACGAGACCCAGCCAGTTGGCAATAATAACTGAACTATATTTCTAATTTCACATGTACAAACTCTGTGTCACCGGAATGCGCGGGTGCAGTCCGTGGACAGCGCGCTGATCATTGCCGACAGCCTCTCAAAATATATTTTTTGCGACGGCCCCCACTTCAGTGGCTTTTGGCCATGACGCTCAGTGTGCGGCGTGCCAAAGCAGTTCCCGGTTGCACCGGATAACCGCTGATGCAAACGAAGGTGCTTACGTTTTTATGTAGTGGGGGAGAAGGGCTCATGCCCAAGCCCCGTTTTACCCATGGTCAAAAAAGCGGTGAAAAACAGCGAATGCTATATTTCCACGACTGTGTACTACTTACAGTAGTTACAAATCTTTGTACGTTTTCAGTAATTATCTATGTACGTATATTCAGAAACAAATATCCGAATTCATTTTCCAGAATCTTTACAAGTGTTGGCACAAGATTAAAAGAAAGCTTGCGTCATGAAAATTTCATCTAAGCGTAATCTTAGCGTAAGTAGTGGTCAGCAGTAATAATTAGTTGGCATGTAAATGAAAAGTTGCATCAGAATCAGAATCCTCTTTATTTGCCAAGTATGTCCAAAAAAACACACAAGGAATTTGTCTCCGGTAGCCGGAGCCGCTCGAGTACGACGACAGACAGCCGTTTGACAGAAAATACTGCTGAGACGTAAAAACATGAAATGACACTGAGCAATAAAAGGTTACCAGCAATGTGGTAATGCCGATACATTATTCTTATTATTTTTTGACAATTGTGCAAATGATGTCCTCAAGAAATTTAGAGCAGTTACAAATGACTAATAGAGCAATAGTCTGGTACTGTGACCATTGTGCAAATGGCGCAGAGCCTTCAAGAAATTCAAGCAGTTTAAAGTGACTAGCAGTGTGATAATCTGGAACAATGTCAATTGTGCAAATGGTGCGCACACTTCTCAAGCACATAAGTGGCCAGTATGATTGTGGAAATCCTTATTTATGGACTTGTGCGTGACAACAGGGGCAAAGTTGACCTTTTCTATTGGGGTTGTTTAGTAAGACTCACACATTCATTGTGGTGTTTGTTGTGTTTGTGTGCAGAGGATGAAGCGCCTCAGAAACGAGCGGCCGCCATCACGGTAGGCGGCCACCTCAGCTTTTCTCTCACAAAGGCCTTCAACTGACCCTGATTGACCTTTTCAAACACATCTTTTGTTTTTTATGCCACAACCACAAATGCATCTAACCGGACACTGGTATTCTTCCGCAGAGGTTTGCTGACTCCAAGTCCTGTCACGCACGACACGCGAGGTGGGAATGCGCATTGGAACGTCATAGCAAAAACAAAACTTAACTTCTTACTACTACTTACTTACACTACCAACAACTGTGGTGGTTCTGACCGTTGTGGACGTTCTCTATCAAACTCTTTCATGTTCTGTCGGTTCCAGAAGTTCTGTCGACCACCGCTCTCCCCCACCAGGCCACTTCCTCTCCTGGTTCTGCCCCTGATCAACAGTGGACCACCATGGAGGACGTAGAGGAGGTAGGAGCAGTAGTATTTAGAATTTGGAGTTTCTGCATTTGTGCAGCAGCTACAACTTAAACATAATCAATAAAAAGTACATTGACCTCCAAAGACCAGAACCAGACTAAAGGTGTTTTCTCCCCCAACCTGACCACCCCCTTGCCCACACCGTTGGCAAAGGACTCTGACATTCCTAACGTTGTCCCTGAGAGTCCGGCAGAGCAGAGGGTGGCGTTCAGCATCGATTTAGTGGATCCGGGTTACAGAGAACTGCTGGACGACCCAGACTCTCCCCAATACATCGACCTGGCTCACCACCTGCAGGACCAGGTGGGTCGTGCTGTTGCAGAGAAGTTCAAAAGACGTTGTAGAGAACTAGTGAAGTTCTACATCACTTCCTGAATATATGTTTATGATGAAGAAGACTCTAACATCAGCTTCTTTACAGCTTCAAGCTTTCTTCAACATTTTGCCTTCTCGGCACAATCTCGCCCTCACACGCCATTTCCTGGCAGTCATGTTGTCCTTTTTGTTGTGCTCATTGTGGTGCTCGGAGTTGATGGAGTCGCATCAGGTCCATTCCCAGCAGGAAGTTATCTGATTACGTTCCAAAGACTATTATGTCACACCAGATTCCAGCTGGCCAAAGATAGACGGCAGTGATTCATGCTCTCCCACAAATTGGCGCCCCACCACACGATTAGCGAAGGCGCTGAGGACCTTGAAGGCATTGAAGGCGCTAGGCATGGCCGTATTTGAACAAAGTGTTTCTTCCACAGATGCAGCACGTTTTTGACAAACGTCCGGGATTCAAAAGCATCCGTGTACTGCGAATCAGGTAGCCCCGCCCGCTGCCTGTGTCATTCCCGCCGTTGAACGGTGAAATGTCAACAGCAGTTGAAAATATGTCTCACTCTTTGTTCCCAATTGCAAGCGAGACGCAGGATGCTGACAGGTACTTTGTTTTCTGGTTGTGGTTCTGGTGATTTGTCAGATTGTTGCTGAAGTAGTTCCTCTGCTTCCCGTTCAGTGTTGGAGGAATCACAGTCCACTACTCCCTGGTCTTTGAAATAACGTCCCCGGAAACCCGCTCTGAGGCAGTGGACGCCACTCCTACGGCGTCGGCTGACTCCAAACTGAGGGAGATGGTGAGAAAAGCGCTGCAGGAGGATGCGTCCCTTCCAGTCGATCTGGAATCCTTGTACTTTGACCCAGGTACAGGGGAGGTTGTATGTGTAAAATGTGGAACATGTTACATGGATAACTGTGATTGCTTGTTTGGTTGCAGGGGATGTCCTTCCTGCGCCAACGTCGTCCTCCTTACGGGAACCTGGCGTGGAGGTAATCGGACATGTGAAGGAAGGCCAAGTGGGAAAAGATGGCATCTGATGATTGTGATCATGTCGCTCCTTAGGGCAGTGAACCCAACTCCAACAACGAATTTGAAGTGTTCTTGGATGACCCAGAGTTGGATAAAATTCGTCCACAGGTCCCCCTATCTCCCTTGGAGAAGGAGAATGCGCTAGTCACGCTACTGGATCTCTCTGACGAGGAGGACCTGAGGTTTGAGCCAGATGCACTGGAGCCATCCAGTGAAGAAGAGGAGTTGATCATTTCTCATAAAATTGAGACCTTCCATCACACTGAAACGGGAGAACTTGTCCGGGACTACACACCGAGCCCTCCTGCAATGGCTGACCTGGACTTAATGTCTGAGGACAACCAGACCCCCACCACGCACATTTCACTGACCTCATCTCCGGCTGACAAACCTTTGGACTCAAGCCTTGTCGCCACCACGCTGTCAGCTGCCAGAGGCCAGATGTCCACTGAGCCAACAGAGGTTTTCGCAAAAGCTATTTCCCTAACAGACTTGGGTGTTCATGCCCCCATAGAGGACAGTTTGGAATTGGGGCCTGAGTCAGCAACATCATTGAGCGAGTTAGCAGTGAAGCCTGCCCAAGAAGTCCTTGAGGTTTTGGACCGGACATCCGTACCAACTGAGGTTTATGAGCTGGAGGGAGAGAATGTTTACATGCCAGATGAGGAGACGATGGGAGGAAAACAAGAATTGTTCCCTGAACTGGCAGACTTACCCTTGGATGTTCCCGGAACAGAGGACAAGGCACTTGAAGTTTTAAAGCCACAAGGATTGGCACTAGAAGGAAAGTCAGATGATGACGTGGTTGAGCAGAAGGCAAAGGCAGAAGAACCACATGATATGGAAGAAGAACGATTTCCTGAGACAGAAGTACATGTGCAAAATGTTAGCCATCAAAACATCATACCTAATGTTTCACAGGAAACAATACCTACTCTTCTTGAAGAACCAATAACTGTTGTTTCAGAGGAACATTTATCTCATGTTCTCGAAGAAGCACAAAATGTTGTAGAGGAAATGTTACCCGGCGTTACAGGAGAGCTCTTGCCTGATGTTGCGGAAACACTAGATGTTCCAGAGGAAACGTTACATGGTGTTCCGACAGAACTCTTGCCTGATGTTGTGGCACAAACAATAGATGTTTTAGAGAAACCGGCTACTACAAGTTCCACAACAATTAAGGAGAAAATGGTTGCTGTTCCAAAACCAGAAGCGGTTCCTGTGGTTACGACTCCAAGGGATTCATTCGTAGATTCAGAGGAGGCACTTGGTGCAACTAAGGCAGCATCTCAACCAGAACCAGCTCTAATTATAGAGGAGAATGAAACAGGAGATAAGGAAGTTGCAGAATCACAAACACCAGCAAGCGTTCCAGAACATAGTGGAGGAGCACTAGTGGGTTTTGAACTCCATCCAGTAGGAGTTGAGGAAGAGACAGGATATGTTCCTGAGTCAGAAACAGAGGAAGAAATGGACAATTCAATGAAAGTACTAGAAGCAGGAGAGCTGGAGCTGATGCCAGAAACAAAGGGGGATGAACAAGTTAACAGTGCAGAACCAAAAGAGGAAAACATTTATATTCCTGAACCAAATGAAGAGGAAACGATTGACATTTTAGAAGCGGTCCTGGAGCATGACACCACTGAATCACAAGCTGAAACCATTCAGGTCTTTGCCCCATTTGATAAGGAAGGAGATCTTCTCGTCGTAGAAAATACAGGTGAGGTCCTTAAGCCTGTGGCACCAAGCCACAGGCCTCTGGAGAATGCTCATTTGCCCGAAATTCCGGTAACAGGTGAGGAGGACGCAGGTGAACTCAAATATCCCATCATTGACAACTTGGTCTCTGAGGTGGGATCGAATGGTGTGCACCATCAGGTGGGACTGGACATCAATGCTGCAGAATCAGCCAAGACTTCTATTGAGCCAGCAGGTGAGTAAAGCAACCTGGAACCTGAACATTGATGCTCTTATCCCAGCTACACCAAGCATTTGTCTCCATCATTTAAAAGACATGACTCCTTCAGACAGAGGTGCTGGATCACAGGAGGACTTGCTGGAGGAGGCCAAAAAGGATTTCACACTAAAAAGTGATGCCAGTGTGAGAGCGATGCCTGAGAAACCAGCAACAACAGCTTCAGACTCCTCAGCAGCACCGGCAACAACTTCTGCTGCTGGATTCTCTTCTCATGGCCCAACTGTGGACCTTGGACTCTTCGAGGTGGCGGAACCACATGAACAGAGTGCACCGTCCATCATCATCATTGAGGAGGACATGAAAGAAGCTGAAAACCAGATGAGTAGACCGGTCGCTGCGGAGGACGTTGTCGGCGAGGCTGTCAGGGACCTGGCAGAGGAAGTAGAACAAGCAGACCTGGTGACCACGAACCCACCAGACGAAGGGAGCGGCTTTTTTGTGGCGCGCACGTCAGACAGCGCCACGGCCCCACCCACTGTGAGATACCTGACCACACCCACAATGACAACAGCCACTCACGGCCGGGAGCTGGTGGTCTTTTTCAGCCTGCGCGTCACCAACATTGACTTCTCGGAGGACCTCTTTAACAAGACCTCACCTGAGTACAGGACCCTGGAGAACACCTTCCTTAATGTGGTGAGTTGCAATGACCGTGGCTAACAGAGCTGGCTGCCTCCTCGTTAGTTGATTTGAGCCTATTTGGCTAAAATTACGTAACTGGACCTGCAGGTTCATGTGGTGAACGTGTGTTGTTTGAAAATGGGACCTTTCTGATCAGCCAAAACTGCTCCAAAGTCTACCCATATAGACGCTAGACGCAGGTGTCACCAACCTTTTCGGAACTGAGATCTACTTGTTGGGTACTGATTAATGTGACGGACGACCAGTTTAATACACACGACAGAAACAACCAATTTGCTCAAATGAACTTTGGTAATGTTATTATTGTGTGTTATGAATAATTTATGATCATCATTTATGTGACGATACTGATCATGTTAAAGATTTCTCACAGTAATTCAGAAACTGATAAACATCAATACGCAACACTTTATTTCTATAAATCTCTTCCAGTGTTAACATTTTCAAATGATCCCTTCTGCAGCATTCCTAGAAAATCACAATGTCCCATCACTGGTGAGCTATTTTTAGAACAGGCTCGCAGGCTATTCATGTGGTCCTTGGGGGCTACCTGGTGACCCCTGCGCTAGAGCTCGTTTCTCCACGTTAAAGATCATAACTTAGTAGACAGAAGACCTTTGATAATTCATCAATATTTTTCTTGTTTTTTGTTATCTTTGCGTGGCCCCACGCCCCCCTCTGACGACCCACCCCCACCCTTAACCCCCCCAAAAGCTGTTGCCGTACTTGCAGGCCAACCTGACGGGATTCCGCAACTTGGAGATCCTGAACTTCCGCAAAGGCAGCGTGGTGGTGAACAGCAGGATGAAGTTGGCCAAGTCGGTGCCATACAACATCACGGAGGCGGTCCAGTGCGTCCTGCGGGATTTCTGCTCCGCCGCTGCCGCGCTCCTGCACATCGACATCGATAGCCGCTCGCTGGATGTTGAGCCAGGTGACCTTTCAATATGCCCGCTCTCTTCTGCTTACGTACAACGGCCATGCGGCGGCGCTGTGATTAGCGTCCGGAAAACATCCAACCACATAACACATTTTATTTGCAAGCGCCTTTCGTGGCCCTCAAGGACACTGCACATCAAGAAGGCAACATTGCAAACAGAATTATACGTAAGAACTAAATAAATAAGGGCGGTGCAATTAGTTTGAGTAGGCGATCCTGAACTGGCGGGTTTTGAATTTGGATTTGAAAGTGGCGAAAGAGCCTGAGTTGCGGAGGTTTGTTGGCAAAGAGTTCAGAGCTTAAATCCTCGCCAGGGTCGGGGGGGGAACGGGTCGCCAGCTAGTCTTTTTTGGCCTTCAAGGAAGCTAACATGCGAACGTGTTTCGGGGAGTTTGGGAGGAAAAACCCAGGGACGAAGTCTTTCGCCAAGGTTTGAACCCCCGATTTGAGGCAGATGTGCTAACCGCGCGGTCCGCACGCTGCGATTCAGGAAACCGTCAGCCTGAAATGTTCCTTATGTCAGTTCATTTATGTTCATGAACGCAGACAGGTAGTAGCTACTCAGTGATTTTAAAGTGTTAACCCCGCGATCACGTCACCGGCCCCCTTAGCTGACCGGGCCGACCCCTGCAAGTTCCTGGGCTGCGGAGTCGGTTCTCGCTGCGTCCTGGAGTTGCCGGGATCGTGGCGGTCCGGGGAGGCGCGGTGCCAGTGCGAGCCGGGCTTCCTGTCTGTGGACGGCCTTCCGTGTCGGAGTGTCTGTGAGCTCCGACCCGGACGATGCGGAGACGGCGCAGTGTGTCACGTGGAACCTGGACGCGGCGCCGTGTGCAGGTGACTAAGAGAATGTGCATGCTAGTTTCTGTTAGCACACCTATGGTGCCTCCCATTACATGTAAGCATTAAGCTAGCAGACTTTCAGGATTATGGTTATGGAGTTATTATTACTCCATGGTTTGGTTGAACATTTCGGAGTTGAAACATACTAGGTTTCCTCCCCTCGCTCTCTTTGTTTGGAAGGAGTAAAAGTTTTCATATTTTTATGATATTTGTATTGTCCGTCGATATTGCTGATTTTCACCTGTCAAGGAGAATTCTGGATTTTGTTCACTGTAAATTACCGCCCACCCTGAAAATTCCAAACACAACACCGCCTAATGACAACACGAAAATGACGTCTTCTTCTTTTCCGTTGGGCTTGTCCCTTTTGGGGTCGCCACTGCGCGTCATCCTTTTCCACGTCAGCCCATCTCGAGCACCGACTGCCCTCATGTCTTCCCTCACGACATCCATCAACCTTCTCTTTGGTCTTCTTCGCGCTCCCTCCTCATCATCCTTCTACCAATTACTTGGATGAACGCTCATATTTGTTTGGCAAAGTTTTAAGCCGGATGACCTTCCTGACGCAACCTCTGCATTTATCCGTGCTCGGGACCGGCTTGTGCCCCCCATTGGGCTGCATGAACACGAGAATGATTGAAAGACCATTTTTAAAAAACAACGAAGAAATCACTATTTTGCTTCCGCACACTATTCAATTGTGTGATCATTTGACTTCGTAGTTTTGAAACTCAATTTACGAGTATTTCAAGTTGTGCGACGGGAAGCCGACATCTCGTGGCGGCGCATCTGTTGTGGCGTTCTCCGGTTTAGGGTCATTAGGGGTTACGTGGGGTCTGTCAAGCTCACTCATACCCCAAATTTTAGAGAGCAACATCAAGAAAACAATGAAAAATAGATCGCGCAACCCATCGATCCAAACATGGCAGACGTGCAATATTTTCTGTTTCGTCATGTTGTCGCGCAGGTCCAAAGGCAGCGAGCGCCTCCTGGCGGCTTAAAACGCCCGACGTCCTGGAAGTCGCGAGCCCACGACAGCAGGTGAACATTCAATTTTGCTCGAATTCCGGTTTTCTCGTCTTGAGGATTCAAGATGGAACTCGTTGTCTCCTGCAGCTTCAGCTTCTTTCAATCAACGTTTATCTTCTCATGAGAACCTCGAACGACGAAAAGAAAACCGCTGGCCCGCCTTCGTCATCTCAGAGCGCCCTCTAGGTGGCAAAGGGGGAAGTTGCGCTTTCCTAGATCTTCCGCTGCTTGTTCACATGACTCGTTCAATGTTTCTTCCATTTCACCAAACAAAATGTGTCAAAACCTCTTTTTGTCTTGCTGCTTAACTGGTTTGCTTTGGTCACGTGTTAACACGGTCAAGTTCACACACTCGTTCCGAGACCCATTCAGAAGGTTTCAAATTGTGAGGAGGAGCAGCGGCAGCGGCAGCGGCAGCACTCGTTCGGGAAGCCCTGAGGAGGACATCAGAGGCTACTGCGGCTACTCATTGAACCCATTACAATCGTAATAACAGTAAAGACATACAAGAGTTCCGACTCACAAATTCAAGCATATTCATTCATATCTCAGAAATAACAGCATTTATTTTGCTGTCCGCTATTGTGTGAATGCAAAATGGTTGCCTCAGCCTGGTAATTCAGCTCACAGATCCCTCCGGAGTATCGCAACATCGGGAGCGGAGTAACAAAGTAGGACCGTTTGGAAAAGACGCAACGACACAGATGTGTGCTCGTTTTCATGGAAAAGGCAAATTAAGCAATTGGAGAAAAATCTGATCGATCCAAAAATGTCATGACCATATTCACCAAACACATTGCAAATCATCAAACTCATTTCAGACAGCAAGCGCACTAAAGACAGTTTGGCATGATTTTTCTGCTCTGGCTCTCCTGAGGGTGGGGGGGGGGGGGGGGGGGGGTCATCGGGTCCCCGCGGCCCCCACCGGGTGGCCAGTTGTCGGGGCCCCTCGGCGCGGGACGTGTCCCGTCCGCCGGGCCGCTCTCGGGTGGACCCCTGGGCCCGATCCCAGGCACGGCAATTACAGGACACTCCCGTCAGTCTTTGTGCTTGTCAAATTCACTCGCGCGTGTCCGCAGGCACGCAGCCCCGGGACTCTTTCACTGGGTGTGGGGCCACTCGCCGACTGCGTCAAATAACTCATGAATATGCGAATCGCTTGCGTTTCCCCTCACTCATAGCTTCGTCCTGTCGACTTATAATTTACACGGTCAATCCCACCACGCTTGAGTTGTACAGCCGGGTTCAGGACCCTTGTCCTGCATGCTCTAGCTTGTCCTGTCCTTCCCTCACAGGGTGTAGCACGACAGCCCCGTGCAACGCTCATATTTCATCTTTCAGTGTCGGAGATAACGTAATGACGTACTTTTCTCATCCTGTCTACAATTAGTGCTTTGTCTTTTGTCTTCGCTTCTCTCTCCCCTCTAGAAAATGTGTTCTGTTCGACTCTGATTCTCAATAAACTTCAATGATACTGCTAAGAAACCACAGCAGAAGCTTAAAAGCTCCACTGTGACACAGTAAAACCGTTCCGGCATAAAAGGGACACAGATCCTCCATCCTGCTTGACCCAACAGCCGAACAGGACAAAAAAATAAAAAAAATACACATTTCTTCCGAGAAACAATTATTACCTTTTGATGGACGACAACTGCCAAAAATAAAAATCATCATCAATTTCATTTCTTGATTTTCCGTGGCGCTTCTCCTCGCACATGCTCCCAGCCGACTCCGGGCGAGAGGCGGCCTGGACTGAACTGGTCGCCAGCCAATCGCAGGGCACATGGAAACAAACCATTCGCATTCACACCTACGGAGTCAAATTAATTGGTTTTCAAAGGAAATTCCGTGGGCCACGTCTTTACCATTATCGATCAAATGATATGAAAATGACCCTGAAAGATACACACTTCAAGACTGCTCGGCATCTTCCAAGACTCACCGCCGCAAAGACACTTTCAACGTCTTGAGTCAGGTGACACGAGTGCATTTATTAACTGCTGAGGAGAGACGTGACATCAGTCAAGATGAAACACGGCTCGGTTGAGCTTTTCGGCCGCTGTGCCATTTTTAGCGGTCCCGGACGAAGGAAGGTAACGCCGAAGGTGTCGGGACGGGACGGGGCGGGGCGGGGTCGACCCGCTTCCCGCACGGCGAACCGGCGACGTCGCGAAGGGCCGAGCGCGGCTCGACGGCGTGCGTGCCTTCTCGTAGTTTTTATTGCTCGACGTCGGCGTTCGATCAAAATGGCAGAAAAAAGACGGCGCGAGGTAACTGGCTTCCAGTTCAAAGATGGCTTACGAGGTCACCTGACGGAATCATCGGAGTTTGATTGGTCGTTCAATCGACGACGTCGGCGGTAGATCTCATGTTGGCTAAACGCCGGCATTCCGCACCAAACAAGCGGGTCGCGGCTAGCCGCTCGTTAGCTCACTGCTAAAACGTGATGCTAATGCAGCTAGCTGCTACCGTTGCTCAAGCGCGGGCCGGCTAATGTGGCTAGTCAGCACGGAGCCCGAGTGGCAAATGCAAACGGGTACATCTCAATAAAGAAGAATATGCTAGAAAAGTTCATTTATTTCGGCACTCGTACACGATTTCGATTCATGAAACACTTTGCAGGGGACAAATTCCTGTGAAAATGTATTTTTATTGTTTCTTGAGTGTTTGTTTCATAATATTCCAGTTTCTCGAGATGGTGAATTTGGGGTTTTTGTTTGCTGTAAACTCTCCATCCATCCATTTCCGTAGAGTTTCTCCTCACTCGGGTCGCGGGCGTGCCGGTGCCCACCTCAAAAGACTGGTCGCAGGGCGCATAGACACAAACAACCATTCACATCTACAGAGTCTTCAATTAACGTCGCGTGCACGTTTTGGGATGTGGGAGAAAACCGACATAACCCACGCAGGCACGGGGGAGAACATGCAAACGCCACACAAGCGAGGCCAGATTTGAACCCACGTCGTCACAACTGTGGGGCAGACGTGTTCGCCAGTTGTTCACCGTGCCGCCGTTGTAAGCTATAAGGATCAAAAATGCTATATTTTTTAAAAAATCATGATAGATTTCACTGCGTGTGAAGTGCAGTGTATCTCTATAGTACTTTCACTTTGAGTTGAAGTCAACTAAATGAAGCTTTTGACACGATTCTAATTGATTGAGATGTAGCTGTAGTTGCGCAGAGGCCACAAACTTCAGAGAAAACAACGTCATCGTCATCATCATCGGTCGTTAATTCACATTTGCAGGCGCGATCATTAAATGCAATTCCTTAGCGTCCACGTTAGGCCTCCAGCCTTCATTAATCACACACATGAAAGGAAATCATGATGTTAAACGGTTTCGACTGATGCTTCCTAGCACATAAACAAGTAGGGGGAAAGGGGGGGGGGGGGGGGGGATTCCCGACGCTCACCGGGAACGCTCGTTAGGGGGCCACGAAAGAGTCCCGACAGACTTAAGGCCTCGACACGAAACCCGCCAAAAAGCAGAAAAACAACAAGAGGACAAGAAAAAAGAAGAATTTGTTGATTCCCTGCCGGTGTGCGGGCGGCGCGCGCTCACTTGAACGCGGCCTGCAGCATGGCGGTGGCGTAGGTGGGCCGCGCCTGCCGGTTCTGGATGGCGCTGCGCAGGTACTGGACCCCGCCGCAGCGCTCCCAGATCTCCTCGAACTGCCGGGGCAGGATCTCGGCCCCCCTCTTGCGGGACAGGCCCGTCTCGTCCAGACTCAGCTCGCACATCTCCATGTCGTCTTTGCCTGCCGGCAAGAAACACGACGCGTTAATTTCCCATTCTACCGTGCAAACGTTTGCATTCACGCCATCTTGTCCACGTGCTTGACATCCAGATGAAGGTCGAGGGAGGGGATTTTCTTTAGAATGCCTTTCATTGTCACCATACACATGCACAATGACATTGAAATGGGTAAGAATTGATCAATTTTGATTCCTTATCGATACTCCAAACAATCCGCTTTACGTGGAAGGTCACGTGACCAAAGCCGGAAAACGGGATCGCGGACGTCCTTGTGTTTGCCACGCAAACTTTGATGAGGCGAATGTTTTGAAGCCGAACTTATTTATTTAACGGCTGGTGTTTACAGACAAAAGTTAAATAAGCGTATATCACCAATTTACACAAATATGATATACGCAAAACACGAACGAAGCCTAACCATGGAATATTGTCATCTTTGAGGTCTCTGTGATGACATCTTCTATTAAAAAAAGTTCCTACAGTTGCTTTGTCGCGGTCACCCGACAGCGAGGAAGCGTTTCCACCGGTTTGACCGAATACGGAAGTAGGTTGCACCAAGACCGGATTGTCATTGGTGAGGGAATGAAATCAGATCAACACACAGTGGGTATGGAAAGTATTCAGACCCCCTTAAATTTTTCATTCATTGTTATATTGCAGCCATTTTCTAAAATCATTTGTTTATTTTTTTTCCCCTCATTAATGTACACATGGCACCCCATATTGACAGAAAAATAACAGAATTCTTGCAGATTTATGAAAAAAAGAAAAACTGAAATATCACACAGCCACAAGTATTCAGACCCTTTGCTGTGACACTCCTACATTGAACTCGGGCGCTGTCCATTTCTTCTGATCATCCTTGAGATGTTCTCCACCTTCATTGGAGCCCAGCTGTGTTTGATGATACTGATTGGACTTGATTAGGAAAGCCACACACCTGTCTAGAGAAGACCTTACAGCTCACAGTGCATGTCAGAGCAAATGAGAGTCATGAGGTCAAAGGAACTGCCTGAAGAGCTCAGACACTAAATTGTGGCAAGGTACAGATCTAGCCAAGGTTACAAAAAACTTCCTGCTGCACTTAATGTTTCTAAGAGCACAGTGGCCTCCATTATCCCGAAATGGAAGACGTTTGGGACGACCAGAACCTTGTCTAAAGCTCGCCGTCCGGCCAAACTGAGCAATCGGGGGAGAAGAGCGTTGGTGAAAGTGGTGAAGAAGAAGCCAAAGATCACTGTGGCTGAGCTCCAGAGATGCAGTCTGGAGATGGGAGAAAGTTCTAGAAAGTCAACCATCACTGCAGCTCTCCACCAGTCGGGTCTTGTTGGCAGAGTAGCCCGACGGAAAGCCTCTCCTCAGTGCAAGACACATGATAGCCCCAATGGAGTTTGCTTAAAAAAAACAATTTAAAAAAAACTAAGGACTCCAAGATGGTGAGAAATAAGATTCTCTGGTCTGATGAGACCAAGATCGAACTTTTTGGCCTTAATTCTAAGCGCTGTGTGTGGCGAAAACCAGGCACTGCTCATCACCTGTCCAATACAGTCCCAACAGTTAAGCACGGTGGTGGCAGCATCATGCTGTGGGGGGGTTTTTCAGCTGCAGGGACAAAGGAAAAATTAATGCGGCCAAGTACCGGGATATCCTGGACAAAAACCTCCAGAGTGCTCAGGACCTCAGACTGGGCCGAAGGTTCAGCTTCCAACAAGACAATGACCCTAAGCGCACAGCTAAAATAAGGAAGGAGTGGCTTCAGAACAACTCAGTGACTGTTGTTGAATGGCCCAGCCAGCCCTGACTTAAACCCAATTGAGCATCTCTGGAGACCTGAAAATGGCTGTCTACCAACGTTCACCATCCAACCTGACAGAACTGGAGAGGATCTGCAAGGAGGAATGGCAGAGGATCCTCAAATCCAGGTGTGAAAAACCTCTCGCATCATTCCCAAAAAGACTCGTGGCTGTATTAGCTCAAAAGGGCGCTTCTACTACAACCCCAATTCCAGTGAAGTTGGGACGCTGTGTTAAACATAAATAAAAACAGAATACAATGATTTGAAAATCATGTTCGACCTATATTTAATTGACTACACTACAAAGACAAGATATTTAATGTTCGAACTGATCAACTATTTTTTTTTAGCAAATAATCATGAACTTAGAATTTGATGGCTGGCTGCAGCACGTTCCAAAAAAGCTGGCACAGGGTCCTGTTGACCACTGTGTTACATCACCTTTTCTCTTAACAACATTCAATAAACGTTTGGGAACTGAGGACACTAATCGTTGAAGCTTTGCAGGTGGAATTCTTTCCCATTCTCGCTCGACGCACAGCTTCGGCCGTTCAACAGTCCGGGGTCTCCGTTGTCGTATTTTACGCTTAGTCATGCGCCACACATTTTCCATGGGAGACAGGTCCGGACTGCAGGCAGGCCAGTCTAGTACCCGCACTCTTTTACTAGGAAGCCACGCCGTTGTAACACGCGCGGAATGCGGTTTGGCATTGTCTCGGTGAAATAAGCAGGGGCGTCCGTGAAAAAGACGTCGCTTGGATGGCAGCGTATGTTTCTCCAAAACCTGTATGTACCTTTCAGCATGAATGGCGCCTTCACAGATATGTAAGTTCCCCATGCCATTGGCACTAACACAGCCCCATACCATCACAGATGCTGGCTTTTGAACTTTGCGTCCATAACGGTCCGGATGGTTCTTTTCCTCTTTGGCCCGGAGGACACGACGTCCACACCTTCCAAAAACTATTTGAAAAGTGGACGCGTCGGACCACGGAACACTTTTCCACTTTGCGTCGGTCCATCTTAGATGAGCTCGGGCCCGGAGAAGCCGGCGGCGTTTCTGGGTGTTGTTGATAAATGGCTTTTGCTTTGCGTAGTAGAGTTTCAAGTTGCAGAGGTGAACAGGCCTGTTCACCTGTGGGATGTTCCAAACACGTGTTTGATGAGCATTCCTCAACATTCTCACTCTTTTTTGCCACCTGTCCCAGCTTTTTTGGAACGTGTTTGGAGCCATCAAATTCGAAATTCATGATTATTTGCTGAAAACAATCAAGTTGATCAGTTTGACCATTAGATATCTTGTCTTTGTCGTGTATTCAATTCAATATAGGTTGAACATGATTTGCAAATCATTGTATTCAGCTTTGATTTATGTTTAACACAACCTCCCAACTACATTGGAATTGGGGTTGTAAATACTGAGCAAAGGGTCTGAATACTTATGGCTGTGTGATATTTCAGTTTTTCTATTTGAATAAATCCGCAAAAATTTCAACAATTCTGTTTTTCTATGTCAATATGGGGTGCTGTGTGTACATTAATGAGTGAGTTCGAGCGAATGGCGGGTCCGGGCCGACACATGCCTACGAGCCGGGTCTAGGAGTGTTACTCGTACAGCAGTTTACTTTTAAGGTTTAATTGCACACGAGTAGGTCAAAAGTGGCACTCATAGTGGAAGAAAAACACTAACAAGTCTCTTTCTACTAGTGTTGTGAATTGTCTTGCTTGTAAGATAAATTTGACAAACTAGTAGAACTACATGTGACTTGTGAGGCGAAACAGTGTACAAGTTGACAACGGCATGTTATTAGTAATACTAGTGAAGTGATTTGCTTCACTAGTAAGATGCCGTTGTTCTACTTGCGCACCCTTACGCCAGACCGCTTGCGCATTTATCGGCAGCGGTTGAGAATTCGGCGCAGAAGCAGCACGAGCGTCTCCCCGGTCGGCTTTTGGCGCTCACCCACCGGCCACGAGGATGATGGGGTGCTTGTCTGGGTGCAGCTCCATCTGCCGGGCGATCCAGGGCCCGTCGAAGTGGGCGTACCACCAGCCCTTCTTCTTGCCCTGCGGTTCCTTGTACTGGTCTGCCGGCCGGACGAACGGGATGCGGAAGAAGCGCTGCTGCCGGTTCAGGGACGCCTCGTACCGGCGGGCCGGCACGGGGGGGGCCGGGTTCTGATGGGCTGCGGGGGGCACACGGGGGAGCGGGGTGAGCGGGCGGCGGCCATTCGGGGTTCAACGGTGCACAGGCGCGCCCCGCCGGGAATCGGTCGCCGGTTCCCTGCTCGCCAGTCGACAGGCACCGCTCGCACGCTGGATTCGCGCTTCAGCTGCGGGTGTCCGCGAGTCGCCCGCCGGGTTCTACGAGACCCCCACGGAGGTCTACGAGTCGCCCGCGGGTGTCTGCGAGTCACCAGCGGGTGTTTCAGAGCTGCCTGCAGGCATGCCTATTCACCGTTTTTTGCAATTGGGGCCAAAAGTATTGATTTGGCGCCATCGTAAGACACTTAAGAACCTTTCTGGGGCCTCAACTACTGGCCAATTTTTTCCACTCGTGGCAGAGTCGACTGGAGACGGATTCCCAACACAGCTGGCGTGACTGCATTAAACAATTCTCTCTCTCGCTCTCTCATCACTACATCGCCGTTCCTTAGATGCGTTCCATCCGAGCGGCGTGCCAGTCAAACTATTGATTTGCTTTACTGTGAATGAGCGCCAGGCGGTGAAGATGCCGGAACGCACGGAAGACAGAAGCAAGCAGCACACTTCCCTACACGACATTCGAGGGGAAGCAGCAGGACGGTTAGCCATTTGGAACAATCATCAACACTATAAGCATGGAAAGTGCACACTTGGAATGGCGGAATGTTAGTCAGTCAGGTCAGGAGAGCAAGAAGAACAACAACAAAGAAGAAAAAGGGGGAGAAGAACAAGAAGGAGAAGAAGTTCAACTGGTCAAGTGGGGGTCAACTGGGGGTCATCATAAAATTGAGAAACGTGAAGTGTTGTGTGTGTCAGTCTTTGTTGCTGTACTTCAGTGGAATTATGGCATGTCTTTACTTGACTTGTTTATTTATATTTTTGGCAACATTCACTTTTAATGCATCATGTTTTCTAAAATTCCAAAATCAAAGTGATCAAAATTCAAAAAACTATTGAAAAACAAACTTCTACTTCCAATACTTCAAGGTCCCATTCCATCGAAATCGAATTTTTCTTTCTACTGTTTTATGCCTAACACGTAGTGGGAGGAAAAAGGATGTGAACCTTTTGGAATGTCTTCATAATTTGGTCATAAATGGAAAAGTCCAGACCCCGGTGCGACTGATGCCCAAATTCGGAAGCGCTGACGTCGGGAAGGAAGTCGGGGGGCTTTCCCTGCTGAGCGAACCGCAACTCGGCAATTACAGCAGCTGAAATAAGTATTTAACACGTCACCATTTTTCTCACTAAATATATTTCCAAAGACAACCAGTTCAGGGCGTACCCCGCCTCCTGCCCGATGACAGCTGGGATAGGCTCCGGCACGCCCGCGACCCGCGTGAGGAGAAGCGGCTCAGAAAATAGATGGATGGATATATTTCCAAAGGTGCTACTGACGTGGGGAACAACCCAAGTAATCCATACACACAAAGAAAGTAGAACAAATAAGATCAGAAATTAAGTTGTGTGTAATAATGTGAAATGACACAGGGAAAAAGTATTGAACACGCCAATTGGTATTTATTTAGTATTTTGCACAAAAGCCTTTGATTGCAATGACAGCTTCAAGACGCCTCTTGTATGGAGAAACTAGTCGCAGGCATTGCTGTGGTGTGATTTTGGCCCATTCCTCCTCATAAGCAGTCAAATCTTGAAGGTTCCGCGGACTTCTTTTATGGACCTTGAGTTTCAGTTCTGGCGGCACGGTGATCGACTGGTTAGAGCGTCTGCCTCACAGTTCTGAGGACCTGGGTTTAATGCCCTCTGTGGAGTTTGCATGTTCTCCCCGTGCCTGCGTGGGTTTTCTCCGGGCACTCCGGTGTCTCCCACATCCCAAAAACATGCATGGTAGGTTAATTGAAGACTCTAAATTGCCCGTAGGTGTGAATGTGAGTGTGAACGGTTGTTTGTTTTTATGTGCCCTGCGATTGGCTGGCGACCAATTCAGGGTGTACCCCGCCTCCTGCCCGATGATAGCTGGGATAGGCTCCAGCACTCCCGCGACCCTTGTGAGGAGAAGCGGCTCAGAAAATGGATGGAGTTTCAGTTCTTTCCATAGATTTTCCATTGGATTCAAGTGAGATTGGCTGGGCCATTCAAGCAGCTTTATTTGTTTTTTTTCTCTGAAACCAATGGAGTTTCCTCGCCAGTATGTTTTGGATCATTATCCTGCTGAGGTGTCCACCCTGGTTTCATTTTCATCCTCGTAGATGGCAGCAGATTTTTGTCAAGAATGTCTCAGTACATTTGCCCATTCATGCTTCCTTCGATAATGTGAAGTTTACCAGTACCATTTGCCGAGAAGCAGCCCCACACCATCGTGTTCCCACCTCCGAACTTGACTGTTGCTATGGGGTTTTGAGGCCGATTTGCAGTGCCGTTTCTCCTCCAAACGTGGTGTGCATGACGGCATCCAAACAGTTCAATTTTGCTCTCATCACATCAGACTATATTCTCCCGGTATTTAACTAGCTTGTCCAAATGTTGTTCAGCAAACTTTAAACGAGCTTCGACATGCTTTTTTTTGTTTTGTTTTGTTTTTTTTCCAGCAATGGGGTCTTGCGTGGTGGAGTGCATCACTCACGGTTTTCCTTGTGACAACGGTACCTGCTAATTCCAGGTCTTTTTGAAGCTCTCCACAGGTGGCCCTTGGCTCTTGGACAACTCTTCTGAATATTCTTTGCTCTCCTCTGTCAGAAATCTCGCGAGGAGCACCTGATGGAGGCAAATTCACGGTAGTATGATTGGCTTTCCACTTCCGTATTATGGCTCCGGCCGTGCTCACTGGAACGTTCAGACGCTTAGATATGCGCCTGTAACCGATGCCGTGGTTATGTTTTGCAACAATTAGTTTGCGATGGTCTTGAGACAGCGCTCTGCTCGTCCCCATCATGAGATGTGTCTTGACTCACACCTTGGCAGTGAGACCTTTTGATAGGCCATCAATTAGGACTGAATCAGAATCAGAACACAAGAAATTTGTCTCCAGTAGTTGGAGCCGCTCTAGTACGACAACAGAATACTTTTTAGACATAAAAGATTACCAGTCATGTGGTAAAACCGGTATTTTTTTTTTTTTTTTTTTTTTTGGGTGTGACAAAAAGATGCAGTCATCTAACAATTAGAGCAGTTTGAAATGACTAATAGAACAATAGTCCGGTGTCATGACCATTGTGCAAAGGGCGCAGAGACTTCAGGAAATGTGTGCAGTTTAAAGTGACTACTAGTGCGATAATCTGGGACAATGTCGATTGTGCAAATGTTGCAGATGCTACTCAGACACGAGTGGCCAGGTATTGGTCTACAACAGATATGCAAATAGTGCAGCATGGCAAGACTACCACAGTGAGTGCACGAGTAATATATCATTACTGCTGATCCAGCTGATCTTCATTTGCACTGACGAGGCGCTGCATTGCTGTTTGATTATTGAGAGATTTGAGGTGCTTTCCATGCCTTTTTACACCTCCCTTTTCTTCATGTGTTCAATACTTTTTCCCTGTGTCATTTCACATTTTTACACACAACTTAATTTCTCATCTTATTTGTTCTACTTTCTTTGTATGTATGGATTACTTGGGTTGTTCCCAACATCTGGTGAAAAATTCAGGTCAAAGCACCTTTGGAAGTATATTTAGTGAGAAAAATGGTGACGTGTTAATTACTTAATCCTGCCGCTGTATGGATTTGTCGTTGTTGGAGAAGAAAGCCATGGCTTTGCTTATTTTAAGGAGATGAGCAGCAGCAAATCAAAAAAGGGGAATGCGTGCATACCACACTAATTTTACGGCAGTATCTCGGATTTGATTTTCAGTGGTGGGCGACAGTTTCCCGAAGAACGCTTTGAGGTGAATTCGGGCGATGCAGGGAGCAGTTTGAAAGCCTCCCGCAGAGACGTCTCACACGATATATCATTTTTCCATCGTCCCAAAGCTCGGGATGGTGGGACATCGCATTTCTGACGACTTTCTGTTTCCGCTTGCCGTTTACAGTACAAGTCGGCCAAAATAGCCCTCAGAAATAACTCCGCCAGCCCCTCTCTTATCGGAAGCGCTTTCTGACGTCAGCGCAACGCTGCCGCCGTTCCCCAATAGAACACTTTCCTATTAGTGTACGCGCCGCATCACGTCAACCGCCCTCCGCATTTGCCGCGCCTCGACACGACATTTGGTGGGCATGCCCTCTCAGCACGTAAACAAGGGACAGGAAAATCCACGGCGCGCCGGGTGTTGCCAAGGGCGCTGTGAAAAGGCCTTACTGCTTTTTGTCTGAATAATATCATTGGATCGAAGCAGTTTCTAACATTCCATACCACAAAATAAGTCGCAAAAGTACGTACGATTCGTGCTGATATCGGATCGGAATCGTATGGGAAGTGAAAAATTTGGATCGGGACATCCCTAATCCAAACGCGACGCCACGATGAACGCTTGACCGCCACAAGACGTAGTGATATCGCCAAGGACCAAACAGTGCAAAGATGTTTTCCATATTTAGATTAAGATTACTAGCAATCCAATCAGAGGAAATCTCATTTCCATGTCAGATATTAATGAGAAATCCGGTTGTCTCAATTGCCAGGCGTAAAAAACGAACTACAACAGATTGAGAAAGGACATCTGGGCATTTCCAAGTCAAATTATCTTGAAAACTCAATATAAGGAACTCAAAGATTATGAAAAAAAAATGATGGCATGGGACCTTAAAGTGCATTTATTATGAGGAAAAAGAAAAAGAGAGATTGATACTTAAGTACAGCAAATGCCAGATACTTGGAAGACTATCACTCATGTCATATCTTCAAGGCGACTAACTTCCACCAAGTTGTTTGGTGTGACAACACTTGTACGCAAGTATCGCACTTTAGAGTACTTCAAACGGGACGGACGATGCGCTCGTGCACAAGACAAACTGCAACGAGCGGACATCGGCCCGACGAGGCTTGCGATCACCTGCGCACGCAAGAACGCGCGCAGGTGTCAGCAAAAACAGGTTGCCATGGAAACCCTCCCCTTCCCTGAGAGAAGCCATAATGGAAAAAATATAAAAATGAATTCCCAGCAGCAAAGTGGGAGAAAACACCATCGTGGGCAGGGTTAGTAGTGAAATGTGTTAAAACACACTTACACGTACGGCCTTTTGTCACAGGTGCCGCACCACCTGAAAGGAAACATTGCGTTACACACACACGCACACACGCACAAGGAGAGGAAGTGATGAAATGCAGGCGCACGCAACGATGCCAACTTGGACCCTCAATGGTGGTTGTGTGTGGGCGTCAAAACACACACACACACACACACACACACACACACACACACACACACAAACTCTCTCACTCACAAACACGTCGCCAATATACCGTAGTCGCTCAGCGATTTGGGCGCCCGCAGGTCCGTGTCGGCATTACGCTTTTTGTTCTTGGACTTCCACGCGTGGTAAACCTTTAGCCGGCGGTGGAACTCCTCTCGGCACGCCGCTAGCAGCTCGATGTCTACGGAACACACGCGTACGTCAACACACGCGCACGTCAACAAACTCGCGGGCATGGTCGGTCCCTCTCACCGCAGGAAGTGTTGATGGCATCCCTGAGCTCGGCGTACTTCCACTTGCTGAGTTGATATTTGCTGTTGGCGCCGCCGGCCGCTTTGCTGGCCTGAACCTGAGGACCTCTGACGACGACGACAGGAAACACACAACAGGACCCAGGAAGTCAGCGGAAAACAAAAACGTCAGCACACACACGCTGGCTCCATTTAGCCTGGAGTCAAAGCTGCTCAACAGGTAGAGGAAGTAGATGGGCGGAGCCACCGCAAGACGGCAGGACACCACCAGAGTTGCCTCACACCAGGATGTAACTCGACATACTTCCTGTTTCGGCAACCTTCGCCATTACCTTATGTAATTAAGTGGATTTCAAAATAAAAGCATTCGGCGTGTGGGCGACGCTCGATTGATGACGAAATAATCAACAAGCAGCAGGGGTTAGAGCGGATTTGAAAATCACCAGCCGACCAGTGAGCGAGACCACCACCGACCAATCAGACGAGAGCGGCCAATCGGCGGCATAGTCGGAGACGTTTGCACGCACCTCGCCAGAAGCTCGCTCATTTCCTTCGCCATATCCTCCCTACAACGTTTCATCATCATCATCATCATCATCATCAACAAAAGATTCGCAATACAGCCATGTTTTTTTTTTTTTCTGTGCTACCTACATGCTCAAAGTTGAGACTTTGGGACCAGCGGAACCGCTAAAAACACAAAATCAGACCTCGGTCACATAAACACAACTGACATGAGCGCGTCACCCTGAGGTCCAGTCAGGAGATACATCCTGTCAGACTCCAAGGTTACAGCATGCAAGGGTCAGAGGTCAGATGTTAGAGGGTTGCAAGAGTCACAATGTGAAGGCCAAAGTTCAAAGGTCTTACACTGCTCGCTCGGGAGACGAAGGAAGCGACGACTCGGTGCTGCCGGGAGGAGAACAACGAGACATTAAAAACACAACGGCGAAGCTAATTGCTGTTAGCCCGTCTATGCATTTTGCATTATATGTTAGCAATGAGCTAACGTAGTGCGTTCAGACACTGGGGTGTGTTTACCTGCGGAGGGCGGCGTCACTCTGCGATTCGTCCGCGATAAGTTCCGCTTCGCTCTGCACGATCCTCAGTGCCAACTCTCGGTCTCGCCGCTCCTGCTCCAGAACCGCCTGACGGGAGAGTTCCTCCTCGCGTTCCGCCTCAAGCTGCTGCGAGATTTCCAGCTACACGCACGGACACACAACATGAACCCATGACTTTTAATGAAACATTTGACGTCAACATTTCTTTGTTAACGTCCTGCGCTCGCTACTGTAAGCCCTCGTTTATGGCGGTTACATTCCAGAAAACCCTGCAGTAAATGAAATCTGCGCAGTAGTAACCAATAATAAGTTTTATATATGCATTTCAATGCAAATATGTTTGGAGAGGTGCAGGTATTTAATTTGTCCACTTGAGGTCACCATCCTCACACACTACACAAGCAAATGCCTATTAAAGGCAGATGTGCTCTGACTGACTGACTGACTGACTGACAGACAGAACTTTATTAATTCCTTGGGAGGGTTCACTCAGCCGAAAATTAAAGTAAATAGACGATTTCCTGCCTTAAACATTGGCACTGTTCCTCACACTAATAGTCCTACCAATGTAGTCAACAAAAAGCATTATGGGAACCCAGAAATCATTACGGTGATGTTTTTAACTCTAATGCTGTGGTTGTAGAAAATCCAAGCTCAACTTTGCTCTTTACCTACATTTGTTCCTTTGGTATTGTTATGAGCGTGTGCATTAGCTATTCGTCGGGCTAAGGTTGGTATTTGTGAATTTATGTCCTAAACCTCTGACTGTGGCTTTCAGGTCAGGTTTCTTTTTTTTTGCTAACAATAAGATCCCAAATGACTATGTGAGGCATTACTGCCATATTAAAATCGTGTAGCCAATGAAGCTAACGGTATCAGAGATGCGCAGGTGAGTAGTTCACGATACTGATCAATAAAAATGATCCGCAATGCACTGAATGCACGATAAGTGAACCGCGATATAGCAAGGGATTACTTTGTCAAAAAATGCCAGGAAAAGGCGACTAGAACAGCTGCGATTTGTATCGGCTTAATCGGCGGTATTTAAAGACACACCTGCAGCCTCTTCTCCTCCTCCTCCCTCCTCTTCCTCTCCTCCTCTTCCTGCTTCCTCTTCATCTCCATCTCAGCTTTCCTGGGAGGAACATTATTATTTTTTTTTTTTTTTTAAACTTATGTTCAAGGTCCACGTTTGAGTTTTCAAAAGTGAGAATGGGTATCTAAGTGGCTTTGGGTGGGGATGGGGGGGTTGCCCGGGCGGTTGGCGAGTTCTTCTCCCATCAGCAGCCAAACGAGAAGGTCGCAGTCTTCAAACTTACTGCCGTCTCTCGTCTTCCTCCTCCCGCCGCCGGTGCTCTTCCTCCTCCCTCCTCTTCCTCTCCCTCTCCATCTCCTCCTGGATGCGGCGCAGATGCTCACGCTCTTCCTCCTCCTTCTTCTTGTTCTGCAGCGCGCTCAGCAGCTGCTCCGAGCGCACCACCAGAGCGCGGTGGTCGTGCTCGATGTCCGCGCGCCGCATCACCGTTCCCTGAGAACGAGGAAGCGGAAAACATCAATCTCGACATCACAGCGCCACAGCCGAGTCCGCCGACCCGCCTCGATTTTGCGCCCCGCCTTGATGTTGGCAACCCACTTTGATTTTGAGCATGAGGGAGTGGATGTCGGCGTCCAGCTGCTCCACTTGGGCGCTCATCTCCTCTTTGCCCTCCTTGAGTCCCGCCACCACCTCGTTGAAGAGCGCCATTCTCTTCTTCAGGTGGCGCACCTTCACCAGCCCGTCAATCCTGAAGCAAGCAAACACACGTTAGGGGCCGATTACACGCACGTTGCATGAGACGTGACGTCACGTGTGTGCACTGTTGTTGGAGTCGCACACACGCAGCTCCAGGTTTCTATGGCGATTGGTGCACGTGCGGGGTGGCCAATGAAGGAGAAGATATAGATAATACATTGAAAAGGGGCGGAATGGTTGAAGAAAGTTGCCAAGGATGAAGATTGAACATCTCGGGCAGATCGGAGAACAAGACGTGGACGTGAGGATGAGGATGAAGAATCGCGGGGAGCCACCCACCGAGGTTTGTGCTTCTTCTTGGAGAGCCACATGCGCACAGTCTTCTGCATGACCAGGCACGCGCCGCGCCGGTACAACATCTTGTTCTTCACTGCACACAAACACAACAACAACACAAGTCAACAGCACACTTCTCGCTTCCTCAGCCACACGTTTAGGAGGACGAGCAGGCCGGGGTGACACTCGGACACTGGAGACAAACCAAGAGTCCTCTCAATGTCGTTATTGTCACACGTTTCGACTTCACATCAATACTCCAGATGAAGGCGGATGGTGATGATGTGGAGGACAAGGAAGAGGAGGTTGGGAAAGCCGATGAAGCCAAAGAGGAGGAGAAGGCTGAGGGCGACGGAGAGGTGAGTCTGGGGGAGGGGGCCGAGGAGGAGGAGGCGGACAAGTTCAAGGAGGCCGAGGAAGAGGACGAGTAGGTGCCGGTATGCGAGACTGAGGAGGCCGAAGAGGAGAACGACGAGGTCGATGCGGCAGAGGAGGAGACGGAAGCAGAGGACAAGGAACGATGGCGTAGGTCTAAAGTGTCGCCGTCGAACTCCATTTGTTGCTACGGCAACATGAAGCACGCACGCACTTACGCTTGATGACGGACAGGGCGCACCACTGGACCTTCTTCCAGCGGCTGTGGATGATCCAGGTGTTGACGCGTCGCACCAGTTCTGCCAGGTGATCTGGGTCAGACTTCATGATCTGGTCAAACTCGGCAAACTAAAACAGAGGCAGAGGAAACGCAAGCGAGACAATGAGAAAAAAGTCAAGGAGGAGTTACTTGTCGTCAGCACGTGCGGCGCCAACCTTGCCGGGTCGGAAGAACACTCGAGTCAATCCGAACTTGTAGTCCTTCTCGTCCAGTCCCAAAGCTTTGAACAAGGCCTGTGACACACACACACACACACGCACACATCACGAAACAAGAACAACCTCACCACCACAACCAGCAGACTGGACTACAGTTTGGCTGTTTTTGACTTAGCAACATGGCAAGATCTCCCAAAAATGGAAGTCTATGAAAATTCTGAGATCGGCCACTCCAACTCGTGGACCGACGTAGTTTTGCCAAATGCCCACTGCAATTCCCTTTGTAGTGATGCGGGAGTAAGGAATGAGTGAATGATTGACTGCGTTTGCAATCCTTCATTCCAGACTCCTCAATCACGAGAACTATCAAGTACAATTCGGCAAGAATTTTGAAAATTAAATGACGGGTTACGAAGAAACTGAGCTCTCTGTGTCGGGGGGAGGGAGGAGAGAAAGAAAGAAAAAAAAAAAAAAAAAAAAAAAAGAAAAAACCTTTTTGGGGGAAGGTTTTTGTGTGATATCACCTACAGAAAATCTGGTCTAAAATGCCTTCAAATTCGAACCAAACAGTCCAACTTGATGATTTGTCAACATATCTCCTCAACAGTTTTGTTTGGTCTGCTACTCAGGGAAGCCCTTCTCCAACTGGCTGACAAGTTTCAGTTCAAAACACCAAAAAGCTCGCATGGGCTAAAATTCTGAGGGAGAGCTTCGTCCTTTCACACTTCCAAGCGAACGTGTCAGAATGAGCGCGCCGTTTCAAACGGGGTCACCACAATGGAACGTTCCAAAATGGCTCCTTACTTACCGTTAGCCCCTCCCCGTGGGCAACACATGGTACAAATGAACAAATATCAATTTATTTCATGCGGGTCAATGTACGGATGTCACTGAGTGTTAAAGTACTGTGAACACAAACAAATACACATATTGACATGGAAATGATACAAATAAAAAAAGTCACATTGGGCAAAAAATTGGGAATTGAGCTGAAGTGTGAAAATCGCCTCAGAGTCTGGCCCTGAAGTGTGCGGCTGCGGTGATCCGCGCTGGCCGAAAGTGAAACAGCAACAAGTGCTGCCAATCGCCCCAGACGGTAGAAACGTCTGAGGGCAACGCGCGCCTCGGTTGGGAAACGCTCGTCCGGCGCCTCGAGTCCCTTGTGGTCTGAACTCGTTCGGGGCGGTGTGGACTGACCTTGCAGAAGAGGCGCGGGTCGAGGCGTGCCAGTTTGCGGGGCATGTATTGCTTGTACATGTTGTAGAGTTCGTGGAAAGGAGCCCTGGAGGGGAAGCCGCCCTGCATCAGGTCCAGCACGGACACCATACCTGGTCAACAAGGATTAGTCGAGAAGTTCACAACTCCTCTGGAATGCTGGGCCTTTTTATCGCAGAGGATTACGAAAACGTGCTTGTGAGTTTTGTTATAGTCTTTCTATGCTCTTGCATACACCTGAAATGTTCCAACGGCTCGAGTTGTCACCATTTGCCATTTTTTTTAATCATTTAAATTTGGTAGAGTTGTTAGCAACACTTTTCCGTGCGGTGTCAAACAAGACAGAGTGGTGCCTTGAGATGCCAGTTAAATTCCTCCAGTGACCATTCTCTGATCCCGAAACATATGTACCCATTAAAATGTCCCCCAAAAGGACTACAATTTTCTTTTCGTTTTTAACAAAGAAAACAACAAGCAGTAGACTATAAAACATGTAAAGATATTACCCCCCGCCCCCTTTTTTTAAAAAAAAAGTCTCTCATACACATGTGCGTGCATGCACACACAAACACTGCAGTAGATTTGTGTGCCATGCCTTTAAATGCTCTCTCTGTCTCCAACAGGAGCCTGCCGCCGGACAGCGCTCGTATCTCAAGTTTGGGCTCGCAAGTCCAAGCAAAACCTCGGCCCGTCGATGCTTCACGTATCGAAAAACTTGACAATCGGGCCATTTTTGTCCCGATTTTAAGGTCCGAAACAGATCGGTGCCGACAATCTCGTACAATATCTATCACAAAAACTCTTCGCGTGCATGGAGAAGCCGACGTCTCCCTGAGTCACGTCGTCGTCAATCGTGACGCGGAACGGAATCTAGCCGATCAGCAAGCGCCCTGCAAAAAACTAACCGAAAACCAAAGACGTTCTAACCGATGTCATATTTTGTATAAAAGTGAGTTCCCCAAATGGCAAAAGGTGGCCTCAGAAACACTTGGGTAACATCGGCGCAGACCAGGAAGTGTCTGTCTTCATTTTTGTGAGGTCACGTGTGATCACGAGAGACTTCGAGATCGGCAGCGGAACAGAATCTGTATGTGTGTGGTGTCCTCCGTCGAGATTATCGGAGCTCACCCCACACAATACGATCAAAACTGTTAAATGCCAGATTTTGTATCTTCATGCTCGGGGTCTGTCACAAAAAAAAAAGAAAAATCTTTTAAGATTTGAAAAACTGCGATTGGTTGGCGACCAGTTCAGGATGTACCCCGCCCCTCGCCCAGAGTCAGCTGGGATAGGCTCCGGCACGCCCGCGACCCGCGTGTGGATAAGGGCTACGGAAAATGGATAGATGAATTTGAAAAATCTTGTGTAGCAGGCCTAAGCCGGGTCACTCGTATCTCAAGGCACCATTGTATTTTTTCCCACTTTACAGGGTTTCGAAATGTTGATACCGTGACCTCCATATGCTATTCATTAGCCCATTGCTTCTCAACTGCTGTCACCATGGGACGCGCATTTTCCTGTCGCTAAGTCGCGACCCACTTTTACAGAAGTTCAGAACAAAGAAGGTATTCGTCCGAAAATAGCCTGATGAATATCATATTTGAAAAGATAACTGCTTTATGCTTACACGTTTTTAAAAAAAACATGAAAAAACGGAGGATAAACTTAACTGCATGGACAAAATTCTTGCCACAGATCTCTTCTTTTTAGGAAAGTGGAACAGTTGAGAATCACTGCATTAGCTCATGTTTTGCATTTTGTGTTCGAACGAAGCTAGTCAGATGCTTCGAGCGCCCCCCGGTGGCAACACGTGCTCTTGAACGGTTCGTGCCGGGTGTGGCCGTCAGATGGCGCCGACTGACCTGAGCACTGCAGCTGGGAGAGGATCTGTGCTCCCTCAAACTGGTGACTGACCATCTTCAAGTTGGGTTTGATGCAACGGATGAAACTGGAACCCTGAGCCGGAACAACAACACAAGGTCACGCCGAGATCCAGGTGAGGGTTACAGCTCGTAGGTCGCACTAACCGTACTGCGCAACTTGTCCAGGAGAATGTTCAGTTGAGTCTGCATAAATAAACACACAACGTTAGTGGCAGGAACAATGCTCAAAACAAGTGGGCTAAATCCCGATCGGCTATTCGTGTCAAGCGACGAATGACTGTCCAATCACAACTGAATCGTTACTCCTTGTACTATTCTGAAATAATGGTCCAACAAATGAAAAATCAATTTGGATTATTCAAAAAGAATCTAGTGAACCAGAAAGAGTATGCTGGCACATTTTGGCTGACACTTTTTTTTTTTTTTTTACTTTAAAGTGGCTAACTTTAACCGGAATCCCGAGGCAGAAGCAGAACCCGGTTGGTTCGACGCCTGTCGGTGCCGTAAACCTTTCCCTGCCACTTCGTCCAACACTTCCGGGTGGCGAGGTGTTCCCAGGCCAGCCGGGAGACGTACGTAATTACTCCGGCGTGTCCTGGGCACGTCCCTCTGGTGGGATGTGCCCCAAACAGTTCACCGGGGAGGCGTGCAGGGGCATCCTGACCAGATGCCCGAGCCACCGCATCCGGCTCCTCTCGATGCCGAGGAGCAGCGGCTCGACTTTGAGCCCCTTCCGGATGAGCCCGGGACACCCTGCGGAAGAAACTCATTTCGGCCGCTTCTACCCGCCATCTTGTTCTTTTGATCGAGAGCTTTGCCTTTTCGGCTCAGCTCCTACTTCACCGCAACGGCGCCATTTAGAGTCCGCTACGACTCTGCCACAAGGGGAGGAGTTGACGCGCGTAACCTTAAACTTGTTTCCCACGCTGATGAATCCCAGTTTTCCAGCTCTCTGCTTGGCATCGTTGGCATTGTCAAAGAGTTCTCGGATGAATCGGTCGCTGGACTCGCTCAGCAGACACTCCAGCGACGTGTGCAGAGCATCGTTGTTCTTCTCCACAAACTTGTTCTGAGGACCAACAAGGCAACGAGTCATTCACGGGCGGACATCTTGCTTTCTGGAGCACGCTGAAGGATTTTCATGTCGGCCGCAGGACGCACAGTCTCGTAGCAGACGGCTCCTGCAAAGTGTCGGACGATGAATCCTTCATCGTCCCTCACGTTTCTGTGGACCGCCAGCTTGGACTTCCTCGGTATCTGACACGCACACGCAAATCAAATGCCATTGTTTTTGAGGAGGGTAAAAAGAAGCTGGCAAAAAACTGTCTGACTTACGGTCAAGCGGAAGTGGTTCTTGTGTTTGTTGTGGACCGTGTCGGTGAAGTGCTGGTCGCTGGGCTGCGGGAGCCGGTTTTCCTCGTCCAGGATGTCCAAGATTCCCAGCATCTTGGCCTCCACCAGGTCTGCAAAGCAGAGGCGCACATCTCAAAGCACAGTCCAGGTCTGGAGTCTCAAGTCAAGAGTCCGGGCGACATGGTTTTCCTACCGATGCAGTCCTGGTTGTCCACGTAGTGCACCTCGTTGACCCCCAGGCCCTCCCTCTGGTACAGTTCTTGTTCCTGCGGGTGAAGACTGGATTTTGTTACCCTGAGGAAACATCTATAAAAACGTTTCAGTCACATGACAGGTGCTGACATATTTAAAAAAAAAAAAAAAAGGCCAACTCATGTGAGAAGATCAGGAAGGTGCTTAGCTTTAGCTTTAGCTTCAACGTGACCAAAGGGTCGAGGGTTCGAATCCAGGCTCTGATTATCCAATGTCGAAATGTCCTTGGGGAACACAAATTGCTTCCAGTGGGCCTGGCAGCGCCTCGCAGAAGCGCATTTACCATTTAATATAAACGCCATTTATGTTGTGGATCTTCAGGTTACGAGACTGTTTTTGTTTTCCCTCTGTTAAAGTATTACATCGAGAATGATTCTTTCACTTGTTAGACCGGAGGTAGAGAGCAGACAGTTAATTAATCAGTTAATTAATTGACGATCGATTTACACGACAAGGGAAACGGGCCTAACAATGAGACAGAAGCATCTACTGTGTTTAACAGACAATATCGGCAGTCCTACTTAATAGGGGCTTTCGCACCGCAGGAACCTTTGCGGGAACTTCCCTAGCTGCCCTGGTAGCTCGAGTTCCCTCTCTGTCCCCACCAAAGAAAACTCCCAGGGTACGGAAGGTTCCCCCTGGATTATTTCGTTCCTCCTGGCGGGTAGGGTCTCCTGTGCTGACGAAAGCTGACTGGTTGACAGACCTTTGGAGGCATTTACTTTTTCATTCACAGGGGCGGCGCTACGCAAGCCTTGAAATAAGAGGATTAAAATACATTGAAAGGCAAAACTTCCAAACATCGATCTTTATGTTTTCCCGCTGAGCCGCACTCGGCGGTGAGGAGCAGGCTGGGCAAAGTCTGCGCTCGTCGACGGCGGACTCGGTGCCGAAGTTAGGGTTAGGGTCATCTGCAGGCTTCTGTTGCACAATCAATTTAGGTAAGTCATCTCAATAGAATACATGTATTCTAATTGTTTTCTCCGGGCACTCCGGTTTCCTCCCACATCCCAAAAACATGCAGGGTAGGTTAACTGAGGACTCTAAATTGTCCGCAGGTGTGAATGTGAGTGCAAATGGTTGTTTGTTTGTATGTGCCCTGCGATTGGCTGGCAACCGGTTCAGGGTGTACCCCGCCTCCCGCCCGTAGTTAGCTGGGATAGGCTCCAGCACGCCCACGACCCGAATGAGGATAAGTGGAACAGAAGATGAATGAATGAATGACTTGTATATAATAAAACTCCCTACCTCAAAGACTGTCGGCAGCCAGGTTGGCATTGCAAATGAGAATCAGTTCTCAATTGCCTCACCTGGAGAAAGGCTGAGGTTTTAAAAAGGTATCAACATTTTTTCCCATGCCCGGAAGCGGGTCACCAGAACCCCCCTCTGGAGCCAGGCCTGTAGGTGGGGCTCGAAGGCGAGCGCCTGGTGGCCGGGCCTGCACCCATGGGGCCCGGCCGGGCACAGCCCGAAAGGGTAACGTGGGTCCCCCTTCCCGTGGGCTCACCACCTGTGGGAGGGGCCATAGGGGTCGGGTGCAGTGCGAGCTGGGCGGTGACCGAAGGCGGGGACCTTGGCGATCCGATCCCCGACTACAGAAACTGTAGATGTCACCTCTCTGGCCTGAGCTGGTGTGCGAGGTCGAGAAGTTCCGACTAGATATAGACACACAGCCTGGGCTCCGGTACCAGTCCTCTTGAGAGAGCTTGGACTCTCTTTCACTCTGGAGTTGCCCACAGTGAGTGGCGCCGAGCAGGTGTGGGTATACTTATTGCCCCCCAGCTCGGCGCCTGTACATTGGGGTTCATCCCGGTGGACAAGAGCGTAGTCTCCCTCCGCCTTCGGGTGGGGGGACGGGTCCTGACTGTTGTTTGTTGGAGACTGTCTGTTGTTCTGTTATTAGACTTCTGTGCTCATCACAGATTGTCCATAACGAACACCATGTTCAAGCATAAGTGTGTCCACACGTGCAGTTGGCACCAGGACACCCTAGGTCGCAGTTCGATGATCGACTATGTGGTCGTGTCATCGGACTTGCGGGCGCATGTTTTGGACACTCTGGTGAAGAGATGGGCGGAGCGGTCAACTGATCACCACCTGGTGGTGAGTTGGCTCCGATGGTGGGGGAAGATGCCGGTCCGACCTGGCAGGCCCAAACGTATCGTGAGGGTCTGCTGGGAACGTCTGGCGGAATCCCCCGTCAGAAGGAGTTTCAACTCCCACCTCCGACAGAACTTTGCTCACGTTCCGGGGGAGGTGGGGGACATCGAGTCCGAGTGGACCACGTTCCGCACTTCCATTGCTGAGGCGGCCGACCAGAGCTGTGGCCGTAAGGGGGGGCCTGTCGTGGCGGCAATCCCTGAACCCGTTGGTGGACACCAACGGTGACGGATGCCATCTGAAGAAGGAATCCTATCGGCGTTTTTGGCCTGTGGGACTCCTGAGGCAGCTGATGGGTACCGGCTGGCCAAGCGGAATGCAGCTCTGGTGGTCGCTGAAGCAAAAACCCGGGTATGGGAGGAGTTCGGTGAGGCCATGGAGAAAGACTTCCGGACGGCTTCCAGGAAGGGGGAAGCAGTGCACCATCAACACTGTGTATAGTGGAGATGGGACGGTGCCTACCTCAACTCGGGACGTTGTGAACCGGTGGGGAGAATACTTCGAAGACCTCCTCAATTCCACCCACTCTCCCTTAGAGATAGGGTGAGAAGCTCGGTCATCCGGGAGGATCTCAGAGTATAGCCGCTGCTCCTCCGCATCGAGAGGAGCCAGATGAGGTGGCTGCGGCATCTGATTCGGATGCCTCCCCGGTGAGGTGTTCCGGGCACGTCCCACTGGGAGGAGAACCCGGGGACGACCCAGGACACGCTGGAGAGACTACGTCTCTCGGCTGATCCGGGAACGCCTCGGGATCCCCCGGAAGAGATTGAAGAAGGGGCTGGGGAGAGGGAAGTCTGGGCGTCCCTGCTGAAGCTACTGCCTCCGCGACCCGACTTCGGATAAGCGGTAGAAAATGGACGAATGTTGGTGGACAGCCATTTTCAGGTCTCTCCAGAGATGCTCAATTGGGTTTAAGTCAGGGCTGGCTGGGCCATTCAACAACAGTCACAGAGTTGTTCTGAAGCCACTCCTTCGTTATTTTAGCTGTGCGCTTAGGGTCATTGTCTTGTTGGAAGCTGAACCTTCGGCTCAGTCTGAGGTCCTGAGCACTCTGGAGGTTTTTGTCCAGGATATGGCCGCATTCATTTTTCCTTTGTCCCTGGAGCTGAACAACACCCCTACAGCATGACGCTGCCACCACCACGTGCTTGACTGTTGGGACGGTATTGGACAGGTGATGAGCAGTGCCTGGTTTTCGCCACACATAGAGCTTAGAATTAAGGCCAAAAAGTTCGATCTTGGTCTCATCAGACCAGAGAATCTTATTTCTCACCATCTTGGAGTCCTTAGTTTTTTTAAATTGTTTTTTTAAGCAAACTCCATAGGGGCTATCATGTGTCTTGACCTCATGATTCTCATTTGCTCTGACATGCACTGTGAGCTGTTTCCTCATCAAGTCCTACGAGTATAATCGAACACAGCTGGACTCCAATGAAGGTGTAGAACATCTCAAGGATGATCAGAAGAAATGGACAGAACCCGAGTTAAATATATGAGTGTCACAGCAAACGGTCGGAATACTTATGGCTGCGTGATATTTCAGTTTTTCTTTTTTAATAAACAGGCAAAAAAATTCCGTTTTTTTCCTGTCAATATGGGGTGCTGTGTGTACATTGAGGGGAAAAAATGAACTTAAATGATTTTAGCAAATGGCTGAAATATAACAAAGAGTGAAAAATGTAAGGGGGCCTGAATACTTTCCGTACCCACTGTATGTCTTGGCGTGGCACAACAAAAGGTTAGGGTATGTCTTATTGTCGGTGATGACAACAGTCTGACTGACCTCTTTAAGAATGCGCTCGTTGAAGAACTGCTGCAGCTTCTCGTTGCAGTAGTTGATGCAGAACTGTTCAAAGCTGTTGTGTTCAAAGTACTCTGCACAGAACGGGAAGTGTAATACGTCAGCGGCAAGGTGCCGCACCAGCGATAGCGCGTTTACGCACCGAATCCGGCGATGTCCAACACGCCGATGAAGTTGGCGGACGACTGGAAGGGGAAGCACTGGTTGACCCTGGTGACCACGTGGTCGAACAGTCGGCTGTACACCGCCTTGGCCAAAGCATCGCGAGCGTTGTTGGCCTGCTCCACTTTCAGAGGAACCCTGACCAACAAGCCAAATAATCACGACAGAGTAAATAATGCGCGCACACTCGTGGGATGGAGGCGGCCTACTTGATGGCGGTTCCTTTGGCGCCCCCTGCTGTGGTGATCATGACCCTGGAGGTGAGGCTCCCTTGCAGGTCCAGCTGGTCCAGACCCAGCAGCTCAGCACAGTGTTGCAGCATTTGGCCGGACTGCTTCTTGATGCTGCAGCCGCCTGCGAGAGACACACAAGGAGACAGAGTTCCAGACCCCCTCGGAACCAGCCAAGAAGGAACGCCACCGCCAAAAGAACTGAGCCTGCTTGTACGGACGTGTCACTGCAGTGTCTGCGAGGGTTTCCAGTTGTGTCGCTGTCCGATGGGGACCACGATCAGCAGTCCCTTGAGGCCCCGTATGGGCCACCAGCCAGTAATGGCCAGTAAGGGGCCCCATGGGGAGGATTCCCTACACCAGGGGGTCACCAATCGTTTTGCAACTAAGAGCTACTTCTTGGTGTAGTGATGAATGCAAAGGCCTTCCAATTTGCTCAAAATACCGTTAATTACATGTTATTATAAAAATAATATTCTTTTATGCAAAGTCACGTGACTAATTCCTCCCAATAATAGTCAACAACGATTTCATAGGGTAGGAACTAAATAAATATCAATACAAAACGGACGAGAAAACAATGGAAACAACAATAGTCGATCAACAACAGCAATAGTCCCATTCCTATACATCTCTGCAAGTGTTTGACTTTTCAAATGCTCACTTCTACAACATTCCTCAGAAATCACAATGTCCTATCACTGGTGAGCTATTTGAGGAACACTCCTGTGGTCCGTGGAGGCAACATGTCGGTGACCCTCGCCCTTCACGACGACGACGTCGGATGCTTTGCGGTCGCTACGGGTCAACGTCAGCCGCTTCTCGAGGCTCCCCTCGGGCTGCGGTATTCGCGGTATTCTGCCCACTGGTGGTGTCTTTGAGTACAGCTAACTAACAGGAGTATAGAAATTGTTTGCAAAGTAGCAAATGTGCTAATGCCAAGCAGTGTAGCTCGCCCCCTGACCTGAGGTGCTTCCCGCCTCCTCGAAGTCGACGTTGCCCAAGTGCAGCACGCCGGCCACCACGCGGAACAATTCCAACTTCTCCGCGTCGTCCAGGCCGATCTTCTTCATGGCCACCAGCATGCGCTGGAAGTCGCAGTGGTCGTCCAGCAGGGGGTCCTTCAGCGGGCCCGCCTTCACGTGCTGCAGTACCAATACACGCACATGTAAGGTTTTGGTGCTGAACGTACAGTACAGGCTTTTCACCGGGCACACTTGAGAGATGACAGAAGGATGCTGGCACAATGCAGACGTGAAGTCTACAAGATGATGCTATTGCCATGGTAACATTCTTCACTTGTCTCACAACACACTTCAAAGGCTCACCGCATCTACTACTCGTCCACACAAAATGCCAACTGCAGCTCCGCCGTTTTTTTTTTTTTTTTTTTTTTTTTGCTTTGTGTCGCGAGTTTCAGATTGTTTCAAATTGTTTTTTAAAAATTTTTTTTTTTTTTTTTTTTTTTTTTTTAAAATGGAGCAATTCAGGTACCGCATGTGGGCAAGAACAGCCACAGTTGACGATGCGCTTTCAGCCATTTACTGAATGGGACCAAACAGCTCAAAGCCCAAAATGACACCACTCACAAGGAGCAGACACTCACTCACATGGGGGGGGGGGGGGGGGGGGAATGTGGTGAAAACAGCCAACCAGACTACCTCAAGCTCCTGATGTCACTCGCTGGCCACACCCCTTAAAGGCACACAGTGTGCCAGCGTGTGACTGACTTTTGTCTTAATTTCTTTTTTCCTCAAATAGGGTTTTGAGGTTTTCCTTGCCCGATTATGGGAAGTCGTCAATCATTGCAAACTTTGGGCCTGTGAAGCCCTTTGAGACTCTTTTGGGATTAAGGGCTATATAAATAAACTGGATTTGACAAATTCCGTGTGTTTTTTGGACATACTTGGCAAATAAAGATGATTCTGATTTTTTACAATACACTGCCACTTTTATTTACTAAAACCAGATAAGAAATGTGTTTTTAGGAGGCTGCACAGGTTAATGAGAAAAATTAATTTGATATACAGCGGAAGCTCGATTTAATGGACCCGGAAGCAAGGGACTTCACATTTAACGGACCGGTCCGGTCGGAACTCAAAATGCTCCTCGCAGCGGCCAAAGTCCGTTAGTTCCAGAACTGGCCGCAGTCGCTTACTGGCGCAGTCGACAAGCAGGCCGGCACCCGTATTTCCAGGTTGTGTCGCCATCGTTCACGCTCACACTCGTCGTGTTTCGCTCGTAAAACATGCTATACTGACTTTGGTATATATACAGCTTGCATGCAGTTTTTTGTCAGTCCTTCCTTCTCTATGGCATCCGATCGTAACGGCGATAAGAAAAGGAAGGGCGCTAACCTCGCGGCTCGTGAAACCGCCTCGACAGCTACACGCCATTATCAGCCGTCCCAAGCGCCAGCGATCACGATACTTTCACGCCACTACTACACCACCGCAAAAATGTTTTAAGGGAAGTTCAGGGCTCCTTTCAAACTTTTTTTTACATGTACTTACAATAATTTTTGACTGTACTGGGTGTTTTTAAGCCACAAAAAAGTGCTTCAAATTAACAGACAACTTTAACGGACGACCTCCCCTCCATTAGTCCCTTAAATTAAGTTAAGTCCGCTGTACGAGTCTATTGAGCAAAGTCAACTCATCAGTTAAGGTAAAACCTTCCATCTCGTCTCCGAGGCAGTCAAGCGCACGAGACGACTGCGGCCCGAGCAGCAAGACGAGAACGTGACAAGATGGACGCTACCTCTGAACTCTTGCGGTTCTCCAGGATCTGCTTGTCCGTCTCCTTGGACGCAAAGAAGCGAGTGCATCCTCTGTTCAGGTACTGAAACACACACACACACACACACACACACACACACATCTGCAACGTTCCCCTTGAAGTGCTGCCCCCTGTTGTGACGGCGGTCTGCATAACGATCATCGTACCCTGAACATGTCCGGCGAGCTGAGGTGAAACTTGAGTCGAATGTCGTCCGGCGCGCCGGCACACAGGCGGTAGAAGATGTGGTAGTTCCTCTCCTCGAGGCTCTGGCGGCAGATGCGAGATTTCTCCAGGAGGTAGTGCGACACGAAGCCCCCCACCACCGTGTTCTAAACGCACACACACAGAAAAGGTTTCAAAGTAGTAAGGTGACAAGATTTGGCAAGATGACAGCCTGTCGAAATGTGGAGTCTGTTTGGAATGGCCACTTTAACTTGTGGACCTCCTAGAGCGTTCCCTCAAATGTCCACTGCGAATGATTGCAAACGCAGTTACTGCTGCTTTTCCTTTCATGTGGCAGATTTTCCCGAAGGAAGGTTCATCGTATTAGCGAAAACATTCTGACAATAACACGTTGTGTGATGTTGCACTTGCATAATACCTTTTCATTGAAGTGTATTTCCACAAACTTGCCAAAGCGACTGCTATTGTTGTTGCGCACAGTTTTGGCGTTCCCAAAGGCCTCCAACAACGGATTTGCTGCTCGGGGCGGACGGATGACAAAGAAAACGAAAAAAAAAAGTCAGAACGTCACGGAGAAGGCTGACTTAAGACCGCTCCGGCGTACCCTCCACGATCCTCTCGTCGATGTCCTGGCCCGTCCCGTACGACGACGTAAGGTACCTGTCGCCGGAACGAGAACGGTCGTCGTTGACGGGAGGTTTCCATGGCAACGCGCCTTCAGCCTCACCTGAGCACAAACTTGGTGTTTTCCGTCTTTCCGGCGCCGGACTCCCCTGAGACGACGATGGACTGACTCATCTTCAGAACCTTCATGTCCCTGTAGGCCTTGTCAGCTGCATATAGAGCACACAAACGTCAGTCGTGATTATCTCCTGGCGGCCGGGTCACAAGAGGCGCGTCTCACCGATGGCGTAGACGTGCGGCGGGAGCGTCCCCAGCGAGCGTCCGCGGTACTGCTCGATGGTTTGAGGAGAGTACAGCTTCGGGATGTCGTAGTATGGGTTGACTGCGATCAGGATGTTGGCCACGAACGTCTGAGCGCAGACCCGACAACCCATAAACCACAACAACAACATGCAAACAACACAACACAAACAACAACAAAAATGAAACACACAATATACAGACATGCAAACACCAAAGTCATGAAAAGGTGACCCCCAAAAAAAAGCATCACATCTGGGGGGGATCCCCCGGGCCGCCGCAGAGAATTTTTTTGGTTATTTTAACGTACATTAAGAAGTGGCACGGTGGACGACTGGTTAGAGCGTCAGCCTCACAGTTCTGGGGACCCGGGTTCAATCCCCGGCCCCGCCTGTGTGGAGGTTGCAAGTTCTCCCCGTGCCTGCGTGGCTTTTCTCCGGGCACTCCGGTTTCCTCCCACGTCCCAAAAACACGCATGAATTGGAGACTCTAAATTGCCTGTAGGTGTGAATTCGAGTGCGAATGGTTGTTTGTTTGTATGTGCCCTGCGATTGGCTGGCAACCGGTTCAGGGTGGACCCCGCCTCCTGCCCGATGAGGACGGCGCGCCTGGGACCCTAGTGAGGAGAAGCGGCTCAGAAAATGGATGGATGGATAAATGAAGAAATCTGGAAGGCTCTGAAGAGTACAATAAGGCAAAATCAACACATTTTCTTCACGCAGAAGAACAAAACATTTATTCACACCGCTCAAGTACATGTCGATGTACAAATTGAAGATTCAAATTCAATTTGCCTCATTTGTTCAGTTTTATGTTTTGGCCTCCGATTTGAGCCAGGCCCATCTCCACCTGCACCGGATGCCTACTTGAAGCTGCGCCACATGAATAGCATCCTCCTCGTTACGCACTCTCATTCTGGAAAAGAATGGACTAAAATCGTTGTCTGTTTCACTTCATTTTTCACTATTACCAATTTCAAAGGCTAATCCCAAATGCATCCTCCAGGAAAATATTAGGTGCGATATTTTTCCATTTTTATTGGCCATTTCTGAATTTGAAGTTAGTTCATTCTGTGTTGTGACATAATCCCTAACATCGCTCCGTCGCTTCATACATTTACCATAAACATCCGTAAACTAATTAGATGTACTAGCGGATCAGTGCTTGTCGCCGATGTTATGTGTGCTTCGCGGTTCCGCCGGGACCGCAACCGGGGCCACGACCTGCAGCACCTCAACGCGAAAATACAAAAAAACAGTGCAACAAATACCACACTGGCTGATCTGATGAGCAAAAATGTTGCTTAAACGTAAGAGTAGCAATAGAGGATGTCCGCTCCAGAGGTGGGTCGAGTAGCCAAACATTGTACTCAAGTAAGAGTATTGTTCCTTGACAATAATGTGACTCAAGTCAAAGTAAAAAGTAGTCCTCCAAAAAAAGACTTGAAGAAGAGTAAAAAGTATACATTTGCAATTTACTGCGTGGTGTTTTCTCAAGTTATCAGTGAGCTGAAATATCCACGCTTGGGCAGACAGTGTCAGACAAATCCGACAATACATGCAAGCTGTTGTTTTTGTTCAACAACAGTAGCGCGCCGTTGCCTTCATGGTAACGACGACCTTCCCAAAATGTCCGCCACTGAGGCACGACGATGAGCCGGGCTGGCTTATCTAGTGTTAATAACTATGCCCGGGAAGCCCAATAGAAGACGTTGTGTGAGGTCATGTGACTTTCTTTTGTCGTTAGATTAGTGAACTAGACTTAAACGTCACTAGCGCTTAAATTTGATGGTGCAAACAGCGCCCAACGCGCAAGTCGAAGTTGTAGTCTCGCGCACGAAACAGTTGATAAATAGGCAATAAGTGATCAATAAATGCAGCGAGGGACATTTAGATCATTGTAATTGAGTAAAAGTACCGTTACCGCTCGCTGCCAGCGTTCAAGGAGTACGAAACAGCCTATGGCGACAGCGGGCCCCCCTCAGAAAATCTCATCGTATCTATAAGATTCACGTAAATGGCCTATTTTGAATTCAAAACGGCGAATTTCACCGAAAGGCAACTAATTTGCATGTATGAAAATAAACATTTATTTTTGTATTGCTCTTTTTTTTCTTTTTTTTTTTTAAAACAAAGAATAAGGGAGCTACATGTTTTCAGTTCATTATAGTCCTTCCAAAAGCGAACTCTCTGCTTTAGGTCTCTTCTTGTCTTAGATTTTTCAAATACACCTGTTCCCTCAGATTGCAACAACTCATTTCAAACAATTTGAGTACTGTGGCAAAGTCAATTTTTGTGTATGTTGAACTTTACCTCTACTGTTTTGAATTCAACTAATACATAAAATGTGAGTGTATTTCAGTCAACAGTGGATTAGTTGGTTGTATGTAGCCAACTCGACAAGTAATTTGGATGGCTTTTTTTTGTAGCATAAAGAATGGGTGAGTGTTGCTTTTTACTGTACATAGTTACAAACAATAAATCATTAGCAGTAACAGTGAACAGGAAGAGAACTCACATAGATTTTGTCTTTGCTGTATCTGACACGCACGTTGTTGAGCAGCGTGGCTTCATTGAGGTACATCAAAGAACCTGTACAAGGACATGTCCGCCGTCTTCGTCAGTTCACCACGACATTCAAACGCCGTCATCTTCATCAATTCACCGTGACATTCACACGCCGTCAACTTCATCAGTACACCATGACATTCAAACGCCGTCATCTTCATCAGTTCACCACGACATTCAAACGCCGTCATCTTCATCAGTTCACCACGACATTCAAACGCCGACATTCAAACGCAGTAGTCATCAGTTCACCAAGACATTCAGACGCCGTCGTCTTCATCAGTTCACCACAATATTCAAATGCCGTCATCTTCATCAGTTCAGCACGACATTCAAACACCGACATTCAAAGTGGCGTCATCATCAGTTTACCACAACATTCAAACTTGCTCGAGTCATCAGAGAGGAGAACTCACAGTTGTCCTCTACGTGTTTGTTAACGTCATCCTCAGCAGGAAACACTTGACTGACGGCAGCCACAAACGTCTGCACAAAAAGAAAACAATAAAACCCATTAGTGCTGTCTGCTCAGGCTTCTTTTGGCAGCCAGAGCACTTGGTGGGCGTGGCCAGAGGGCACGTGAGGACAACATTAAGCAGCCCCACCCACCCAGGTCCAAAATTCTTTTCTCTCGCTCGGCCTCATTCCAGGTGTGAAGTGTCAAATTAAGTAGGCAAGGACGTATCAGGGACAATTCTGTGGAGAGGACAGCCACCTGTTTCTCCCCAAGACAACTTTGATCAAATGCCGTTTCGGCACTTTTTGTCTTTCAATGACAACCCACTGAACCGGCAATACGATTGATGAGCCTCATGTGTTCGGTTGTGTTGGATGATTTAACAACTGACTATTTCTTGATCTAATGTGGGTTCATGATTGCGTATGCACTAGATGTATGGCAATGACGCTCGATGATCCTCTGTTTTAAGTTATTTTCTGCCACCTGTAAACAAATACAAACCCCTTTTTGTGGGGGCGGGGGTCAATTATTAGCATATTGGGGCGATTCGCGGCAAGCCTTGGTCCCTTTCACTGCAACCCGGACGGATATCGTCATACCACGGAACAAAAGCTTTGAAAGCTTGACCACGCTCTTTGTCTGGGCCTTGAAGAAGAGACGAGAGAGCAGCAGCATCAGAAAACTCAACAACATGACAGCCGGTCTCATAAAGTTCAATGAAAACTTCAACAAATAAATAGCTCCCTAATATTTTATACAGTAAATACATTTTTCTAAAATGTTTCTATAATTCAAATCTTAATCTTTCACTCATGACTGCTTTAAATTCAAACAAAAGTGCAGGGAGTTCCCAAGGTCAACAGCATCTCAATATTTACATAAATACATAAGTTGACCCAGTTTTAAATTTATTTTTTAATTAGAAGTCAGATTTTTGAAAAAAGGCCGATACGCGTCAAAATTCTGAATATCGGCACCGATAACCAGCCCGGCCGATAATAATTGGTCTTTCCGCAGTTACGGTCTTCAAGACCATTCATGGCTTAGTTGATATGACCTTTGACCTGTTCTTTGAATACATAAGGTGGGCTGGGGCGAGGGGTCGAAACTTGACGCTTCATCTGAAATCTGACCTTGCCGCCCCGCTCGAGAGGCTGGATGGTGAGGCTGTCGGCGCCGATATCCACGATGGTTCCCAGCTGGAAGCCGTCGGCGGGGTGCGGTGCCCACACCGGTTTGCCGTCCTCCATATCGATTCTGGGAAACGACAACAACACCCTCAGCATTCCCGGGCAGCATCTCACGTCCGTTCACGGCAACGTTCCTAGCTCCTCCAAGTTGTTCCGCCGCCGCCGCATTACAGAGCAACGGTCTCGAACGTGCGTGGAGCAGCCGGAACGGAGGAACGGCTGACGTTTCCTTTGCGCAGGTTTTTTAGATCCTCGACCGACTGACGACATTGTAAATGACATTCGGCCCTTGTTCCTGATTGGAACACCATCACATGACCTTCAAGCCAAACCAATCAGACGGGTATTGATCGGCGGGTCGCGCCATCGCCGCGGTGGCCGCGCAACTACCAACGCATGTTATGTAACTCATCTACACAATGATGTCATCCACTTGCAACTTCAGACACCGCTGACCTGCTCGGTGACATCATTGACAGATGGCATCATTTATGGATGACATCACTGACGTACGCTCCTCCACCTCCATCTGTTCAAGCGGAAGTTGTTTGTACAACATCGGCCATCTTGTGGAGTGGCACACGACCTTTGGGCTCTGCTCATGTTTCTTATCTTTACATCCTGCGTGAGCACGCCTGCTGTCGTTTCCTTTTCAAACTCCGACGCTTTTCATTGGATGCAATGTTTGCCAGTGTTGTCGGTGCGTCGGCCCGCCGCCGACGAGTCATCCGCGCGGCCCGTAAAGAGTTAAACATTAGCAGATCTGCAATCGGCAGGGTTCACAACCCTTGTCCTGCGTGCTTCTTCTCCTGTCCTTGTCCTGTCCTAGCTTGTCCTGTCCTTCCCTCACAGGGTGTAGCACGACAGCCCCATGCAACAATCACATTTCATGTTTCATTTTCATGTTTCATTGTTGTAGATATTGTAATGACTTTTTTTTTTCTCATCCTGTTTACAATTAGTGCTTTGTCTTTTGTCTTCGCTTCTCTCTCCCCTCTAGAAACTTTGTTCTGTTCGACTTTGATTCTCAATAAACTTCAATTGTAATACTAAAAAAACCACAGCGGAAACTTAAAAACTCCACTGTGACACAGTAAAGCTGTTCCGGCATTAAAGGGAAACAGATCTTCCATTCTGCTTGACCTAACAGCCGAACAGGACGGGAAAAAAAGCAGATCTGCAATTGTGTCTGTCATAAACGTCAATCATTTGCGGGATAGGCCGCCGCTTGCTGGGTCACCTGCAAGCGGCAACTTGGCCATCGCCAATCACGAGACGTTTTCGTCCAGTCACGTGACTTCTTGCCTTCATCAAGTCACCACAAGTGGAAAGTAACCAAGTACAAATACTTTGGTACTACACTCATTTTTCAGCTATCCATACTTTTTTTTGACGGTTTCTTACTTTTACTTCCTCGTCGTTGGATCAGCACTTTTTTTAACACGACGATCATGTGTCATTTTTGTCATCTATCATTTTCGTTTTTGGGCATGTGTGCGCGCACCCACCACACAAACACCTGTAAAAAGAAAGGCTGGATGTCTCACGCACGCGCTTTTCAACTCTCGCGAGCCGACTCGCGTTAAAAAACCCACAAAGTTTGCACTAAACTTTGTTTGCAGCCACACACACAAAGCCAACACAACGTTACAACACATATTCCGATGACGAACCTTCCCGTGTAGAATTCGGCGTCCACGTTCTACGTCTCTTTGGCCGTTTCGAATGAAAACGGGCTCGCTTGAGACCGAGCTGTGGTCTGAGCTCAAAGCTCCACTTTGACGACGGCGGCGGCGTCGGCAATGGCAATGGCAGCGCGCTGGAGTCCACAAGTTGACGCTCTTTCCCGAAGGAGGCCGAGCTGCTCCCCTCATTCCGCGGTTGCCGAATGTCACACAGGACACATATTGGTCCAAATGTACGCCCCAAATGGTTAGGTATCGGTTTTAAAACGCTTCAAACAAGCCGTAGAGCGTAACTCCGCGTGCTTTTGAAGGCGGTCTGGTATGTAAGCCAACAATGTTGGCTTTGTGATGAAGAAGACAATCCAACGTGAGCCATAATGGCAACACTGTTAGAACTAGACCAAGAAAAACGCGTGAATCGTGTGCGAGCTCGCTGGCAAGAGCGGCGGTGTGCGCCGACCGTCGTCGTTAGCTAACACGGTCGCTCGCTCCGCGGGTGTCTCGTTGTCGTCTCACCTTGCGTGGCCGGCGGACCGGGTCGAGTCCGAACCGGATCCTCCTGGAGCAGCTGGGCCGGAAGTGCAGGTGAGCGAACCGAGCCGCTTTGTGGCCTCCGTGTGGTGGTGGCCGTCCCGAAGTGTGCGGCCGCCCTCTTCCTTCGCCTCGCAGAGCCTGGGAAAGTGGCCGAGTGACGTCACGGACCGGGAACAGGCTGCGGCTCGCCTCCTTGCCTCCTGGGGGCGCCGTCTCGCAAAACTCAATTTACTCCTCTATCAATCCCCTATTAAAATGAATTGAAATGCCTTGATTCCGGTCCAGACCCCCAAAACCCACCAGCACAATGTTTTGTGAACGTTTTGAACAAAAATACCACCTTTAAAATAAATAAAACAATGTAAATAAACTCGTTTTACGAAGTGCCTTAGGGGCGTGGTCTAATGTGCGACATCATAAACCGCTCCGTGTCAATAAACTGAAAGTGCATCTGCCACGGTGGCTCTCCTTGCCCACACGTGAGGACATTACAGGGTTTTTAAATTGTTTTTTATTTGCCACTTTATCAGGCCAGCACCATGTGTATCTGTGTCCGTGTATACGACGTCACTCTTAACTCAAATTGTGTCTTGCAGTACGGCACAATGTGCTCAGCTAACTCCATCCATCCATTTTCTGAGCCGCTTCTCCTCACAAGGGTCGCGGGAGTGCTGGAGCCCATCCCAGCTATCATCGGGCAGGAGGCGGGGTACGCCCTGAACTGGTTGCCAGCCAAGTGCGGGGCACACATTCACACCTACGGGCAATTTAGAGTCGTCAATTAACCCGGGATGTATGTGGGAGAGAAACCGGAGTACCCGGAGAAAAGCCACGAAGGTACAGGGAGAACATGCTAACTCCACACAGGCGAGGCCAGATTTGAACCCGCAACCTCGCAACTGTGAAGCGCATGTGCTCACCAGTTGCCCATTATCATCAGTTATTTATATAGGCCTACTGTGTTGCTGCAACGTTGTGTATTCCTCTTCACTGCTCTTTGTTGCCTTTACAAATAGGAATATGTGATGCATCGAAAATGTCGAGCTGATTGCGATCTTAGTTCCTCGTCAGGCTTTAGAATACAACTGAAAAATACACTTAACTAATTCATACTTTTTATACTGTATAGACGCTAGTTTTATTTAGCTTTTAATATTGATATTATTTGTACTGTCTTTTGTAGCACCACGGGCCCTTGAGTACCGTAATTTCAATCTTGTGTGTGTGTTACGCATATTGCAGCATTGACAATAAAAGTACCTTGTAATAAATACCAAATGAATTTAGACTGTGTGTGTGTTTAAAATGGTGGCCCTCTGACCCAGCCTGGCGCCCCACTAAGATTGCTCTCCAACCACCCCCGAGTGGCTTTTTTTCCCACTTGAGGTGCAGGAGGAATGCTGCCGCAGGATATCGGTGCACGCGCACACAAAAACTTTCAAATGCCACTCATTTGCAATAGTCTTTAAAAACACAACGTGCTGTATATCTTTCACAATGCTCCCCCAAAGTGATGCTTTTTATAAATGACATCTCTCTCACTGGATTTATTTGGATAAGACTTCTTTTCTTAATACTGTAGATTGCTGGAACCAGTTAATTTCTCCACTGTGGGGTCAACAAAGTCTTTCTCCATTTCAATTACATGTATATTTTTATATTTTTCTTGCAATTTGAACATGTGACTGCCACAGGCACTGTTTGTTTTGAAACACTAAATAAATATCGCCTCCTGGTGGGAGGAATGTGTGTAAAGAGTTGTTACCATGGGAACATACACGTGACTTTTATTCATACGAAGTCAAAGGTGTTGGTGGAGGTGGATCGGGAAGCAGAGAAGAGAAACACGTCAGCAGCGTACAATCCAAGTTCAGAGGCCGGCGGTCGCGGGTTCGCCGCCGTCTAAGTCTCTTCGATGGCCGGCTCTTCCGAGGAAGCGGACGAGGCCTCAGGCCACTCCGCCTCTGGCCGCTCGGGACGGTTCTTATGGGCATCCTGTCTCGCTTGGATGTGCAGGATCAAGCTCCTGATTTCCTGCCGTTTGCTCTTCATCCTCTGCTGAGGGAACCACTCGGACAGGTTGAGGGGCAGCTGAAAGTTTGTGATGGGATTCTGTGCACAAAACAACAAAGTTCACTTTGTGTGTTCTGGAAGAAAGACCGCAGAGAAGAAAGCACTGTGTGATGAAAAGTCAAAAGCTCTTCAAATGTTCCTGAACATGCTCGGAGAGCGATTCTCCACCGCAGACGTGTCGCCCCCCCAAAAAAAAAAATCATCGAACCCCAGGTAGTAGTGAGCTGACAAGAGTTTCCCAAAATGACAAAACAGTCTGTCAAAATGTTGAGTCAGGGTGGATTGGCCACTCCAATTTGTAGAATTTCTCGTGATTGGGAATCACTCCCCAATCAGCCCAAAGGGATTTGTAGCAGACTTTTTCTTTTTTTTTTTTTCCCCCAAAAGTTGAAGCGGCCATTCCAACAACACAGCATTTTGACAGAGTCATTCTTGTCACGTTGCTATTAAGAGGCAACAAAAGCTCGATCGGGCAAACGCTTCAGAGAGAGAGAGAAAGCTTTACCTGTACCGACTTCAAGCTGTTAAGCATCATAATTGCAAGCGTTTCAACAACACGCATGCACAGTGAGGACGGCGGGGCAGGAAGGATTCACCTCGAAGAAGCTCTCCACGTACTGCAGGACGTAAATGCCGCAGTCGCTGAAGTTGTCCTGCTGAGGCACACGAGGACTGGAGCCTTTCATCAGGTTTTTCCCAAACGTGCGCTGGCTGCCTTTGCGCACCTCCCACTCCACCTCCAGGTACCTAAAACCAGCGCACACCCAGGCGGCGTTCACAACACCACACCCATCTTACGTCTTACGCTCGCCGGCTCACTCACTCTCTCAGAGTTTTGACCACCGTGGACCTGGCGGGACCGCGCAGAGAGTCCATGATGAGGATACAGGACCTGCAGACGAAAAGCGTTACCGAGGCGCCGTCCGCGGGCCAACACGTGCCGACGCACCCCACCCACTTACTGTTTGCGGCGGTCGGCTTTCCAGGCCCGAGACGATGCGTCGGAGGCCGAGTCCAAGGAGTCCTCTGCCGGTGCGCTGTCGTCGCTGCATTCGTCCTGCGCGGTCACAATGTTAGCGAGGTGTGCGCGCGCCACCCTCCCACCCCCGCGGGTCAAGTGTAGTGCAGAGGAGATGACAAAAATGAGTACCTGATTGGAGCTTTGCTCGTCAGACGTCAAAGTGTTGTCGTCATCTGCATAACACATGCTGATTCTTTGCAACTCGTCTACGACATAAAAAAAAGTGGAACGTGTGACAAAGACAACTTGTGACATGAGCAACATGACAAGATTTATCTGTGAAAATGCTGCAATTGGTTACTTCAACTTGTGGACCTCGATCAGGGGTGTCAAACATACAGCCCACGGGCCAGAACATCCTGTCAGGGGGTCCAATCTGTCCCATGAGGCGAGAGAACACCAACTGCTAGTTCTCATTAAAACAGCTGTGGCTACTTTTGTCCACTGGAGGTCGCACTGACGACCGCTTACCACTTAAATGACCTTCTGAAATTGGCTGTTACTCGCCTGATATTGATGCACTTGTGAAGGCTGAAACATGCCAGAAGCAAAGTACGCCTACTTCATAGAAAATGCTGTGCCACCTTTGTACTGTGAACAACACAGTTCTGTGAAAAGCGACTGAATATTGCAAAATATGCATCAACTGCTTCAGTTGAAAAGGTGGGTTTTTTTTCCATCCACTGCTACAACTTGCATGTATTTTGATGTACACATTTACAAGGGAGGGGGACAACTGCACCCTTTTTTCTAAGTAGTTCCCACTTTTGTTTGTATGCTGAGATGAGTCAGTTGAGCTTGTCACGATTTACAGATAGATGCAGAAAAGTGTCATTTCAGAATGATTTTGAGATCTTAAGTTGTTTTATAAAAGGTACATGCAGCATATAGATCAACTGCGATCTGTAAGCTGCACACATGTAAATGAAACAACGGATTGTAAATTTAAGAGTATTGTGAATCATTTTTGATGAGAAATTTAATTTCGGATTGCTCATATGATTTGCAAAAAGATGATAATGCAATATTTTCCAAATGTACTTGGAATAATTTGAACCAAAACAATGGGAAAACTTTTGTGATAGTGGTTATTTATAAAGCGAGAAATATACCGGTCTGGCCTACTTGAGTTTAAAATGGGGTAAATGTGGCCCATGAACTAAAATGACTTTGACACCCCTGACTTAAGACAGTTCCATCAAATGTCCCCTGAAAATCCTTTTGCAGTAATTGAGGAGTCGGAATGACGGAGCGACCGCGTTCACAATCACGCAGCATTTCCGACTCCCGAATCGTCGCTGTCGACACAGTGGACTGACTGGGGTAGTGTAGCTCAGGCCGCCCCTTGGCGGTGGAGTCGTGTGCCGGCGTGTGCTGCTCAGAGGCGGGGTCCCGTGGCGGTGTATCCCCTGGGGGGGCGGGATCCCGCGGGGGCGCGTCCAGCACGTCCATGTCCGGCGGGGACAGCGGGCGGCAGTGATCCGGGAGCTCGTCCGACGGCGGGTCGCTGCCCGGCAAGCAGATGACCGCCAGGTACCAGTGAGCCCTGCGGGAGAGATGAGGCAAAGTCAGCGCGGACGCGATGCCGCCCCCTGCCGGTCCGGAGGCCGGAACTCACGACTCGTTGATGGGAACGAAGATGAAGTCCTTGTCAAACAGATCCACGTGCCGCGTCCACGTCTTCACCCTGTTGTGCTTGCGTTTGTGGATCCTGGGCACACAAGCGGTCAAGAGGTCAGAAAACAATTCCCGTTACCCGGGAGAGCGCACGGATGATGCGGATACTGACGGAAGGTTGTTGCTTCTATCGGGAGCGCTCCCCTTCTCCCTTTGGGTGAGACGTCTGTAGAAGAAGGAGCTGAACACGTGGATTCTTTGGGAGTCCTCTTTCTTTAGTTTCTCCAGGACTAAATATCTACACACATGATAAATATTCCTAACTAGAGAATGCAATTTGTGTAGAACTTGCATGTGAATGTTGAGAAGCTGATGCTAGACTGGAATACTGTGGAAGTGAATTGTTCAACTGTAGAATGTGAGACTTGAAGTAGAGGCGGTTTGAATCGGTCAAGAAATGTGAAAGGAGCGGCTCAAAGTATTTCTTAATTTGGGAATTCCATTGTGGAAAATGATAAATAGTTCACAAAATGGCTTTTATTAGCTGAACATTTGGAAGTTTGACTGGTTTGAATTGTGGAAGGAGAAGCTCATGTGTAAAGCAACTTAAATTTGGGAATTACATTGTGAAAAGTGTCAAATTGGCGCAATGAAGAAAACAGTTCCCAAGATGTTCTGAATGAGCTGAACATTTTGAATTTCAAATTGGAAAGATTTTTGTTGAATTTCTCGACTTGAATGGATTTTTTGTGCGTCTTTCTGAGAAACGTGGGAATTTTGATAATCTGGAAAGCAATTCCTAAGATGTCTGGAATTTTCTTGAAGTTTGCATGCTTAAGGAATGCAGAACGAGAAGCGTGTCAAGCATGCGTACTTACTTTAAATAAAAATCTATGATAACATCATTAAGGAATTCTCCGTCGTTAAGGCAGTGGAGGTCCTCGTTTGTGACTAAGATGCCCCCTTTGGCCGGAGGAGGCGGATAGACCATCAACCTGGAAGACAATGGCGCATCAGCAACAGGACGCAGCCCGAGCGGCCGACCCACCCGCACTCACTTGACCACCGGGCCGATGAAGGTGGGCTGCAGGTCGGCCGCGTCCCGCTGGTCGTGCTCAAAGACGGTCGGAGCGTTGAAGGTCCTGCTGAGCGGTGAGCACCGAGACGCAACAGGGACACCACCCTTCAACTGCACACACGACAACGACTATCGACTCTGCTGCATATGCAACGGGCAAAAACAAAAAGTCTCTTTTTTCAATTTCATATAAGTAGTTGTATTTCCTCTGCTCGGTAGTAATCACATTACATTTGTGTATTTCAGGTACAGTAATCCCTTGCTATATCACGGTTCACTTCTTGCTGATTCAGCGCATCGTGATTATTCTTCTTTTTTAATGGGTCGGTGTATAGTGCGTTACTCCGGCTTCACGGTCTTAATGCGGCAGCAATGACTTGCGTAAGGTCATTTGGGCTCTCTTTCGTTGCAGAAACAGAAACCTTACTGAACAATCTCAACTCATACATTTTGTAAGTCACCAAATTGCTTGAGGATTCAAAGCACATGAACGGAAAGCCACTGTTTAAAACACAACCCACAGTCAGAGTTTTATGAAATAAATTCACAAATACCAAACCTTAGCCCAACAAATAGCTAATGCACACACTAACAAAAATATCGACAGGAATAAATGCAAGAGAAAGGTTTAGCTTGATTTTCTACGACAACAACACTTTATTTAAAAACATCACCGCAATGAATTTTAGGTATCCATAAAGCTTTTCACTTCGCTGCCAGGACCATCAGTGTGAGGAACGGTGCTAAAGGCAAGAAATAGCCTTTTCACACCACGTACGCATTGGATGCTGTTAGCGTCATTCAAGCAGAGCACACCTGCCTTTAATAGGCGTGTGCATGTGTAGTGTGTGGATGGTGACCGCCAGTGGACAAATAGAATATCTGCACCTCTCTAACGTATCACATATTAGCATTGAATTGCATATATGAAAGTTATAAATTTATATGATGATACAATATATAATTGGTTGATACTTGGTGGATTTCATTTATTGCGGGGGGTTTTCTGGAACGTAACCACTGTGATAAATGAGAGTTTACTGTATGCGGTTCATGAAATAGGTACAGGTAAATAAATTGCTCAAAATATGGCCTTTTTTACTGCCACTTCCCCTCCCCCCTCAGCGAGGTGGTGATGAGCCAAGTAAAGGTTTCTTTATCCTCACGTGGGCGGTGACCGGACTGACGTCACTGCGGCTATCCCGTACGCAGTTTGCCTTTATACTCGCGCGCAGTTTTGAAAATGTACTGCAGTTCTCCAAGTCGGGGGTGTCGCTACGGCCGTTTTTACTTTCCTTTCCGTAACAAGGAACAAAGCAACAACAATGGCGACCGTGAAACAGTGTCTGCCCAGAACAAATGGAACTAGATGACCAGATGATACGTTTAATTATGCTGCAGAATCGATCAAGAAGGCAGCGGCGTAGATGGTATGTACAACCGAGGGGCACGCCGAGTGAGTCATCACAGCATGTGACTGAAACGGACCAATCACGAAAGATGATCTCCGCGGCATTCTACGCACAGCAAAATTTTTTGCCGTGTGCGCGATAAGTGACGCAGAGGGGCCAATTCGTCGGTCACGTGCTGCAATGCGGGCGTTGTCTGCCGATCGGGAGTATAAAGAGGCCTTAAGGCTGTTGCTGTAAGGATTCTGCATGGAGTGACCGGGTCAGGTCCTGAGGAAGAACCACCTGCCGATGGCATCGACCTGCGATGCTTCAGTCCCTCGCTTTTGTGGACTTTTGTGCCGTTTGAACTAACACTGTACAGCATGACACGCATGATGTGATAAATGATGTCACTCGGCAGCCATCGGAGCCTGGTCAGCCGGGAAGGGGGATGCTTCCATCCGTGATCCCTTCTCGGAGTTTTTCCTCAGAGCGGGGGGGATCTAGACTAGGGGATGTAGTTGATTTTTGTAAACTGTGTTGCTGTGAAACCTTCTGAGACTTTTTGGTGATTAAGGGCTATAAAAATAAACCTGGGTCGACTATCACTCATTTTGTAAACATTTATAAAGATTTTTCTCTTCATGTTTTTTTGTTAAAAATGGCTTAAATTGCAAAGAGACTTTACAGACACCCATATAGGCTACTCACAACAAGTTTATGACCTTCCACTTTGGGGCGAAATTTCCGGAAAAATTCCCAATGAACGGACCGATAAATGACATTTTGACATCGTGAGACCGAGACGACACTTAACAACTGATCAGCAGTACGAGGAAGTGACCACTGAGTTTAGAGTAGCATCAGAAACAGAGCAATTGGAAGGGTCACAGAAACACATCTAAGTGGACATCCTTGGAAATATTCATGGATCAAACCAGTTGTGAATTTAAGTTCACCTCTTAAGGTTACAGCGTGTTTTAGCTTTCTGTAATTCGTTCTGAAATTTCACCCGAATGCGGAATATCTTGAACGTTTAGTGAGTATCCTATGTAAATGAGACTCAACTTTTGATTTGAACATTTGTCTATTTGCTAAGAGCACCTTGTCCTGCTTCTGCTTGGTGGCCTTGTTGAAGTTCACCAGACGCGTGTTGGCCTCGTCAAAGGGCAACTTGGCGGGAAAGTTGCTAATGTTGTTGTTCTGGCCGATCTCGCTCAAGATGTCCTCCAGGATCATCTGCTCCTTCATGTCCAGGCCGTCCATGAAGATCAGGACGATGTACTTCTCGTCAGACTCTGAGAAGACGTCAACAACTCATATGGCACCTGCATTCCCTACACACTGCTTCTACAACTGGAAACATTTCTGAATGCGGGTGTGCTGCTTAAGCAACAAGAAAACTCAGTTGCACATGCGCAAGAGATCCTCAATTGACTGAACATTAACCTCTCAAACCTTTATTGACGACTCTAGATGGCGTACGAATGACGGCGAGAAGCGGAAAGGGAGGCGGAGAGTTTATTGTTTGGAATTTTCGTACTTGGTCGTGAGCTCTTTCCTGGATTCGATGGTGTTTCTCGGCTTCTCAATAAAGATGCACATGCTTCGTGTCGGCGTTCGATTCCAGTTATGCCGAGCTCAGACTACACAAACTTATCCCGATTTGGACCAGACATACACGTCGCAGACAAACGTGCACTGCCGGGGCCGATCATTTGAGATAGGAGGCCGATCATTTGAGTGAGGAGTTCTCGATCGAGCGTGGTTACTCCGTGTAGTGTGACATCGTTGATCCACTGCCGATCTGGCGTCTGGGACGACTCACGACCACAGCGCAGAAAGTCTGGCGTGTCAGAATTTTTTTGTTTTTCCGCATAGTGTGATATGGCCTACGTGGTCCAACGGTTGTTCCGAGACATGGACCACGGAGCCCCCAGACACCTGTGATTCCCTGACCCGCACTCTCTCTTTTCTGCAGAGTGCAGATGGCGGGAGCGTGCGCTCGTTGTTCCCGCGGGGCCAAGCTCCAGTTAACCCCGTGGTCCCCGCACTTGTGTCCCGTGGTCCTGCATGTCCACAAACTATTTCTGTGCCCCCCAAGCTCTTTCTTCTTGTCCGGCCTCCCTGAAGACCTGTGCAGTCGGACGGCGCTCTTAACAACATGATCGGGCGGGGTCCGGTCGGTCACATACATGTAGTGCGGCCACTCGTCCGGTCCAAGACAGAACGAATTTATGACACCGTGTCTTGCAATCTGACACAGGGACTGTCGTGAACGACAACAAAAGTCGTGTAGTCTGAGCTCAGCATTAATGAGTGGCCGAGCCTCGCAGGTAGGCGGACGAGTTTGGTACGGCTCAGCAACGAATCGTACGAAAACTAGGGCATATGAAAACTGAAGTTCCGCTGGATTATAGTACTTTTTTGTAATGTTTCGTTGCGTTTTTTTGGGGGGGGACATTCTGGTTTGGGTCCGTTGTGGTAAAGAAGGAGCTAAGCCGAAAGGCAAAGCTCTCATTTTTTTCCCGGTCGATCTACGTTCCTACCTTCACCTATGGTAACGAGCTGTGGGCGGTGACCGAAAGGACAAGATCTCTGATACAAGTGGCCGAAATGAGTTTCTGCCACAGGGTGTCCGGGCTCTCCCTTAGAGATAGGGTGAGAAGCTCGGTCATCCATGAGGGACTCAGAGTAGAGCCGCTGCTCCTCCACATTGAGAGGAGCCAGATGAGGTAGCTCGGGCACCTGATTAGGATGCCTCCTGGGCGCCTCCCTGGTGAGGTGTTCCGGGGTACGTCCCACCGGGAGGACACCCTGGGGACGATCCAGGACACGCTGGAGAGATTACGTCACCCAGCTGGCCTGGGAACGCCTCGGGATCCCCCCGTAAGAGCTGGATGAAGTGGCTGGGGAGAGGGAAGTCTGGTCTTCGCTGCTAAAGCTACTGTCCCCGCGACCCGACCTCAGATAAGCGGAAGAAAATGGATGGATGGATATATTGCAGTATAACACAACAGATCATCCATCCCAAGCTACTTAGAGCTGTGTAATCACTATTGGGAAGTAATATGATTAGAAACATTTAAGCATTACATATTTTGCATTCAATTACAATAAGTATTTATTCTTAACATTTGTATTTAATTTCTATGTTGGAAAAACAACATCAGAAGTAGCAGGTAAACCTACTGTTAATCCAACCTGACGAGATGTTAGGTGCACTTTATTCAACTAAAGTGTGAACGCATTTGCTTTTAATGGTCGTTTAGTGTATATTCATTCATTAATTCGACCTGATACCTTTACAAGAGACAAAAGGAATTTAGGAAATTCCACCTGCACTGTCCGTTATCCAGGTATTTATTTCACAGTCACATTGGCTGAATTTTTGGCTAAAAAGTTATTGAATCGATTTCAATCCCCTGAATCGTTTCGGATGGTATCGTTCTAAATGAACCAATATCGTCCTTGAATCGAATCGGCAACCACGAAGCGTGATACGAATGGAATCGTTGTTAAAATGAATCGTTACACTCTTAGTAGTTAAGGGTGAAGACCCTGAGTGTCACAGAGCAGAACCCAGACGTAGACTCCCAGACATACTCACCTTGTCCCGTGCAGTCGTACCACTGTCCACAGTCCTCCTGAGTCATGTTGAGCTGCGAGCGTAGACGGACACACTCGTCGGGTGTGGTCTGGAAGAACAAGACGGGGAGCTTGCGGACGCTGCACCACTCGCAGCTAATGAGCTCCGAGGCGCCCAGGGACACCTTCTCCACCATGTTTAGCTCCGGCCCTGGCGCGGCAAAGACGCCCGGCGGTCAGGAGGCGCACTTGAGTGTTGGAAAAACAGGCGGCGAGGGGTGAGAGACGTACCTTCAGTTTCCAGCTGGATGTGCTCCACAGAAAACTGCAAAATGGCAGGAAGATGAAAGCGCCTGAGAGAGAGAGTTAACGGAAAAGTAAAATGACTCACCACCACGGGTTTGGTCACCATCCTGCGCAGCGTTCCCACGCGGACGCTCCGACACTGCAGGATGATGCTGCCGCACTTGCCCGACTCCGCTTTGGAACGCTTGCTTCTGGGAGACCTCAGCTGTTTTCCGAACTAAAGCAAGTTCAAGAAAAAAGCTTGACTCACTTGTCACTTTATTAGAGAGACTGCAATGGTCAGTATTTTATTACCTTTTTACAATGAATCCCCACCTACTTGAAGTTTCCTATTCACAAATTCACCTATTTGCGTTTTATTTCGGGTTGGGAACAATAAACCGATACCTCCAGATCGCCGTTTGTAATACAGCTGCGTCGTAACAGTTGCCTCAATCAATACGAATTAGACAGGAACCCTTAGATGAATCGATTGTAGAGTTGGGGTTCTGGCTATCGTAAGACAAGGACTCGGTCACCTTAGGCTTTACAGTTTTCATCTTCTAAAACAAGGCAAGAGCTTACTCAACAAATCCTGCGCATACTCTAGAAGGCCCCGCTCCACACTGAGCGACACGGCCAAAGCCGACTCATGGACTAACGGCCAAAAATTACAGTCAGCGTCTCTTTGCCACACACGAACCAATTAAGCAACGCACATCGAATGATGCGCTGTATATATATATATATACACATATATATATGTGCTAAATCTTGGGGAGGAGCTAGGTTCAGCCAGCTTTTCAGCTGAAGCTACAGTCTTCGCAGCCTGTGTAGCTTTTTGCTCTCCTCAGTGACTGAGCGTTTCTCCAGATTCATTGTTGGAACTTTGGGCGATAACTTCTACTCACTACACATTCCAACGGCACTACAAAATGGTCAACACACTGTATAGGGAACTACATAGTGAATAGGGAGGGATTTCCAACACAAGTTTGCTTTTCTCCAGACTTTTGAATGTGAAAAAGAAATGAATGAGACCTGGTCCTTCATCCTGGTTCGGCGAGGTATGAACATCTTCATGTTGATGTCATCAAAGAAGTCTGTGCCCAGCTCCTCCCGCTCGCCACTGCTTTTCACCGCCGCCTCTACTCGACCGCCGCAGGGCGCCGGCGACGAGTGCGCAGAGTCTGCGGGCTGCGGCGACACGCTGTCCAGTCGGCTCACGCTTCCCGCGCCGTCGTCGTCGGCATCGTCGTCGCTGGACAAGACGACTGCGGAAATCGGCGCACGGTTTTTAAAAAGGCATCGTAGTGACAATTTTCTCTTCCTTCCTGCACTTCGATCAGGACCGACACGCTCCCACCCGGTGCTACAGTCCCCTCCAAATGTATTGGAACGGCAAGGTCAATTCCTTTTGTTGTATACTGAAGACGTTGGGGTTTCAGATCAGAAGATGAACATGAGACAAAAGGTCAGAATTCCAGCTTTTATTTCACTGCATTTAAACAACATTTTTGGACATACCAGATTTTTCTCCAACTGCTTAATATTCCTTTTGCATGGAAAATAAAACAAAAAAAACACATCAGTGTCAGAAGAGTTCCTTTTTTGTGTGCTTCTTTTACAAACGGTCCTGAAGCTGTCTTTACTGTTAACGCCACTGCAGAGAGCCTCATGATGATGTTGCAATACACCAGAGGGATCTGTGAGCTCAAGTGCCAGGATGAGGCAGCCATTTTGCATTCACACAACAGCAGACAGTAAAATAAAGGGTGTTATTTTTTAGATATGAATGAAATTGTCTGAACTATTGCAAGTCTTTACCGTTATTACAATTGTATAAAGACAAAAGTTTAATGGGTTTCATGAGTAGTTGGGATCAATTATGCACTTTTATCTGTAGAGTTTGGACAATATTGTGCAACTCACCATTTTTATGAAGTGGTTTGTCTTTACCATGATGCACTTTTATTGTTACAGTTATAAAAAGAAACGTATTTCAGTGAACCATTTGCTCTGTTAATAACGATTGCCTTTACTATGAATGCCTAAATTTGAAATCATCAATAACTTTTTTAAAATAGGACTAAGCATGGCTGTTTCAGCATGGGAGACATCTACCCAAAGAAAAAACATGCATACATATACGTACGTATATATACACATACGTATAGATATATACGTAGAGCCTGGTTCTCAGCGTCCGCTCTAAATCAACCCAAAGGTGTTCTATCGGGTTGAGGTCGGGACTTTGTGCAAGCCAGTCAAGTTCATCCAAACTCTCTCATCCATGTCTTCATGAACCTTGATTTGTGCACTGATGCGATGTAACGTACAATGTAAACCTCTATCACTTATGTGGTTGTTTTGATGTGTGGGTATTAGTTTAACTCTGTTGCTACACTGATGTCGTGTCCAAAGTGGAGGGCCTCTGAAATCATTCCCTGTCAGGAGTGAGGAATGTGGTTCTTGACCTGCTCAATGTTAAAGAGCCTTGACACAACTTGTGTTGTGAACTGGCACTATAGAAATAAAATTGACTTGACCTGACTGTATAGGAGCAATCTGATAAGTGTCTACCATCTTTGTGGAATTTTCTTAAAATGTGGAATGAGCACTTCAAAGGCCTCTAAAATCCTCCAGAACAAATACATTCAGGAAAAAGCTCAATTGATTGATTACTAAAGTACATGACCTATTCTACTGCAAAACGTCTTTCCCCTCATGGCTAATGTTCCATTTGCACAATTTAATTCAAACTTTTAGGGCAACTGACGCCATTAGGAATATCTCGAACTGTAGTCGCGGCATTTACAATCAATCACTCATTTGCTCCCGAATCAGAACAAAGGCTTTTTTATGGGACATTTTAGCGAACTATCTAGGTCCAACTAGACTCAGCATTACTGTTCCATTTTTGACTAATCTTGTCACGTTGCTATATCTAGTGGATAGGGAGTAATTGGGAACACGGCCAAAGACTCACTTGGGTGGTCGAGGTGGTGCTGCTGGGCCGCCGTCTTCCGCCTCCCTCTCGGCGACTTACGGGCGCCGTAGCAGCAAGAGGCGCTGGCCAGCGGAGGAGATCGCCCATTGATGCCGGCCAGCCCGGCGGGCAGATCGTCCGCACGGGAGGGCCTGCCGTTGCCGCCGCCGGCGGGGGAGGCCTTGTAGAAGCTCTGCAGGCTGCAGGGCTGAGATCGGAGGGGGGCTCGGGGCAATGGGGGCGAGAGACACGCCGGCCTGTTGCCGCAGTGGTGACACTCGATGCCATCCTCGCACGGTTTACTGCACTTGGCGCACACAGTCTGGTAGACGGCTGCGGTCTGAGCGGGAACAAGAGGAAGACGATGGATTTTTTTCTCTTCTAAGGATAGCCAACTTAGCCTTCCCAATGAAAACATTGAAAAGCTGGCACTTGATTTATTTTATTTTTTATTTTTTTATTCCCCCCCCCCCCCCCCCCCCCCCCCCTTTTCTTCCTTCTTGTACTTGGCCCCACAAATAAACAAGGCCATGAAAAAAAATACACTAAAAAGGTTGACAATGTTCGTAACAAGAAAAACATTTCTACACTTGACAAAATACCATCGATACCAGGAGCCTTGTGGCCTTTGAAAGAAGAGGATTTCTTTTTTTTTTTTTTTTAGAAAAACGTTTACATAATATAAAAAAGGAGGAGGAGAAAGGAGGAATAAGAAGAGGAAAGAGGAAGCAGAAGATTGTTTTCTTTAGAAAAAACCCATTTACAAAAATAGATCAAATGGAGGAGCAGATAGGGGAATAAGAAAAGGAAGGGGAGAATGGAGGAATAAGATGAAGGGGATGAGGTGATCGAATGGAGAGGAGCATTTTTATTTTTAATAAAACTATCAAAAAAATTAAAAATTAAAAAGTGGAGCGAGAAGGAGGAAGAAGCAGCAGCGTGGTGCCCCCTGTCAGTAAGCTGGAGCTTACCTCCGCCGCCTTCCTCTTGTGATGGACAAGACGTTTGATGTTCGAGCCGTCATCGTCTGAAATCACAGAGACTAGCAGTTAGTACGGAAGGGAGAATGTTTCATGACAAGGAAGGGAGCGCCACAGATCCGGCCAAGCTTACAAACAAAACAAAATAATTATGCTGCACTTAAGGTTCCTAAAAGCACAGTGGGCTCCATAATCCTTAATTGGAAGACGTTTGGGAAGACCAGAATGGAAAACATTGACATCAGACTTACAAATAGCTTTGAGCCACATTTACAAGACCCTGGCCAAGAATGCTCATCCCCCACCACCCCTGAAAGACATGAAACTAAATCATACAAGAAAAAAATGGCACCCCAAACATTAATAGTTGGTGATGGAGCTGTCAAGGATGTGAAACGTTTTTTTCAGTGAGAAGAACACCAAAGTACTGTGTTTTACCAATGACATGGCATCTGATATCTCAAAAGAAAATACTGGAGATCACTAATCAGCACCCAACTGTGAAATATGTCATTATGCACACAGGGGCCCTGGAGATTTCATCGAGCTCCTCACAAAAGTGTAATGTTTGGATGCTGAGGTTTTTATTAGTGGACCTCTCCCACTTGTACGATTTGGAGATGAACGTTTCTCTAGGCTCAGTCAATTAAATAAGTGGCTCAAGAAGTGTGTACGGCACTATCCGTGAGTTACATTGACAATTTTTTCTTTTTTTGGGGGGGAGCGCACACATCTTTACAAGGCAGACGGTTTCTGTCTAAATAGACAAGGGATTAAGTTATTGGCTGTCGACATTTTTTACTGTGTACGTCATTCAGCCGTCCAAAAAGAAAGCCCTGGCCTTGGTGACACAGCTGAAGGACAAAAAGATGCAGTTGTTCCCAAACAATCGGAGGAACAGGAGATAAGACGACACAAGGCGCAGACGGATTCATCCAAACAATCGGAGGACCGAATGACAAATGAGACGAGCCAGCACGTTGAATCTCCCACACCCCTCCCTGCCCCATTGGAGCAAAACCCAACTCTCTACGGACAGGATTAAGGGCATTGTCAATATTGGAATCCAACGCACACCACGCCAAGATCTTCCTCCAATTCCCCCTTGCCTGAAACCACCGTCCACTAAGATGCGAAGGCCCACTCCTCTACCCATGAAGAACCTTATTTGCGAATCTGACATATCTGCGGGGTCTTTTCCAGAATAGGACAGACCCCTATGGAGATTCGGCATTTTTTATCCCTGTAATTAAAATAATAAAATAACAAAGGAGTGGCTTCAGAACAACTCCGTGACTGTTGTTGAATGGCCCAGCCAGAGCCCTGACTTAAACCCAATTTATCATCTCTGGAGGGACCTGAAAATGGCTGTCCACCAACGTTCACCATCCAACCTGACAGAACTGGAGAGGATCTACAAGGAGGAATGGCAGAGGATCCTCAAATCCAGGTGAGGGTTAGGGTTAGCCCAAAAACTTGTTGCATCATTCCCAAAAAGACTCATGGCTCTATTAGCTCAAAAAGGTGCTTCTACTAAATACTGAGCAAAGGCTCTGAATACTTATGCCTGTGTGATATTACAATTTATTTTAATAAATCTGCAAAAATTCCAACAATTGCATTTTCTTTCTGGCAATATGGGGTGCTGTGTGTACATTGAAGAAAAAAATGAACACATGATCTGAGCTAATGGCTGCAAAATTTAAGGGCGTCTGAATACTTTCCGTTCCGACTGTATATGTAGCTGTGTGGATGGAAGGGTTAGGGAAGTCAAGCGAGAACCGCAAACCAACCTGGCACGCCGCAGCACGTGAGCATGATGTTGTCCACTTCTGCCCCCTGCTGCGCACCACCACCGCTGCTCGAGTCGTTCCTGCGGAGGGACAACAACATGTGCTTGACTGTGACCTTCTCACTGGCTCTGCAGCTCAACCAATGAGCATAATCATGATTAGGCCCGAACGATTAATCGATATTAACCCTCTTCAAATTGAAATTTGGCCAATTTTTGCAGTATTTTTTAAACACATTATAACATAAGACAAAGATAATTATATTTGAACAAACAACAATATAGGACATAAAGACTAAAACAAAAACAGACAATGTAAAAAACAAACAATCAGCAGAACAAATGCACATACAAAAAGATCAACTCCTGTTTCAGTTTCTCTCGCTCTCTGTGTACATCAGATTTCAAATGCACCTCTGTCAAAGACGTTTTGACACGTGAGAAAGGCATCTTTGGTCTTTATTTTGAAGTCATCACTTTATAGCAAAGAGAATAATGGAGGAGAAGAAATGTGATTGAACGTTAAAGGGCGTTATGCAAAAATAACGTTTTGCGAGTAACTTCACAAGTAAAAGTGGTACTTTTCGAGGTGAAAATTTTAAGTTTTCAATTTTTGAAATACGAAGCGATAGCTCCTCCAGCCGACGTTGCCGTGTGCCGCCATGTTCAGCATCAACTCAGTTTTGAGTTTCCCCCATTGTCGTGCTCATGCATTTGACCGGCGAGTGCAAGTTAGCATGCCGCCGTGCCCTAAACACAGAACCGTTACATGCATGAGTCAATTCATACCTTTGTTGTAGTCAGCGTCGGGACCACAAAAGAAATTATTAAATTCATGTTTCTTTAATTAATTGGTTATGAGAATGTTTTTAATCATCATCTTCATCCTCGTTCGCCCTAATCAAGATGCTGAAGATGACGTCATACCTTTGCTCGAAGTCTGAAGCACTGATAACGGAAGATCGCCGGCTCACCTTTGGACAGGCTTCCTGAAGGCGGAGGTCATCTGCGCATGCTGAAAAAGGCGCCCCTGCAGGACAAGACCTTGCGTAGGGGCGGGGCTTATGGTCAAGTAGTTGCTGGCAGTGGCTGAGGGCGGAGCTAAGCTGCAAGATCGCAAATGGGGGCAAACATTAGCTTACTCAAAGACACGCCATTGTGTTTTACTTTTTTACTTGTGTGTTTTATGGGGGAGCTTTTCAGAATGACATCAAACGTCAAGCACCACTCGCAAACAAAACCTTCCATGTTGTCATTTGGCAATGACAAAAGGTGAGGGAATGGCTACGTGGAGGATTTTAGCCTTTTTCTCTACCCACCTAGTTCCACTGTGTGAACAAGATGAAGTCGGGCTGCTTGGAAGTCGGGCTGAGACGATTCATCGAATAACTCCAGTAAGTCCATTAGGCGTGTCCCGATCCAATACCAATATTGCAGCCTTGAGTTTTGGCCGATATCGGTCCAATCCGATTTTGGCAATAATCATACATAATTTACTTATTTTGTAGTACGCAATGTTAGAAAAGGCTTGATCAAGTGATATTACTCAAACAGAGAACAATTATCAGCAACACTACGTTTGACAAAAACTGACCCATTTATTATTACCAATGGGTTATATAAAATAACTGCTATGCACATATTGACCTCTGAGGGGCAGTGTGGTGCACGCAATGTGGTAGACACTTGCAGTAACAAAGAAAGTAGAAGTCTTGATTGACTATTGTTATTGTAACTCATTTTTACAGAGTTTGAAGAATATATGTATTAGTAGTATATATAGTATTGTATATATAGTTAGTATATATAGTATTGTTATAGTGCCTCTTTGTATGTGTTTATACCGCATTTATGCACCAATATTCATTATTTTGAGAGATATAAGTGCCGCAAGTTTGATGCTAATTTTCGTTAGCTCGCAAATGCTGTTTTTCATTCAGTGTGTGTTAGGTTTGAGCTAGCGGTTTTGTTAACAAAAACGAAGAAAGAAACTAGTCTGTGATGTATTTGAACATTCAATAGGTGTAACTATTTTATTATGTGTGTTTAGTTTTACAGTGAACTTCAACTGGAGTGTCAAAAAATGACTAATCAGGGTTAGGGTTAGGGATAACCGGGTTATAACCGGGATAACCCTAACCCTCCAACTACCGGAGACAAATTCCTTGTGTGTTTTTTGGACATACTTGGCAAAATAAAGATGCTTCTGATTCTAAGCGACCAATATTCACTCTTACTCCTTGCTACTATGTTAGCACCTTAGGAACCTGTTGTGATCACATGGGCTCTGCACACCACTGCTGGATGGAAGCGCTGGAGCGGAGCTTGGAATGGACTGCTTGTACAAGAGTGGTAAAATCGGAGAGTTTAGATCCTGTCCGACCAAATACTCTTTTTTTTTTTTTTTTTTTTTTTTTTTTTGGTGACATCGAACCGATTTCCGATCTCATAGATCGGATCGGGACACCCCTAAAATCCATTAATTGTAACACGCAAGAAGCACATTTACGGACACAACTGACAACGAGGCACTCAACACTCCGGGTGAAACTAAACTCAATTAACCTGTCATTTATTTTTGGAGATTTATTGAATCGGATTAAAAAATTATTTCAATCCCTTTGTTGAAAGGACATTATGAGAAAAAATGGTTATGCTTCCTTTACTGGTTTGTTCAGTGACATCCATCAGAAAATCTGCATTATTTTCCAAAGTAAAAGCAGATGTTTGCTTATTTTGATGAAACAAAAATAATCAGTCTGTTTCAGGGAGGATTACAGAAATCGGAGAATATTTATTGTTGAGAGGCTGAAATTCAGAGTATTTGGACAATTTTGCGTTACACGTTGTCTAAACGATTAATCGATAATAGTTTTCGACGACAGGAATTTAACGCCAATATTGGCCCGATTTGGTATCATGGAGGATTTCCCAGATTGGGCCCAACATATTTTGTCAGGAACGACAAAACTTCTTGTAGTGTGACATAATCCACGTCGTGTAGTGTTGCCAGTGTCTGACCAAGATACAGCAAGATTTGATGGCAGTAGTCTGACACAGTGCAATCGGCAAAGACCAAATTTGTCTTGTAGTCTGATCCAGGTATTAGCCAGTTGACAGCCAGCCAACATTACACTCATTTGCTGACACCTACGTCACTCCCCAGGCCGGGCCTCACATTTTCAAGCCATACATACTCAAGGTCAAATACTACAGTAGAACGTGAGGATGGCAACGCCAAGTGGACAAAATAATACCTGAACCTCAAATGCACATTACTGTTTTTAATAATGCGAAATCAAATTCTATGAGTACCTTCGGTAGGATCAAAATATTAATTCAGTTTGGGGGGCATACCTGAGCCTTGTGTGCCTCACGAGATTGCTTGAGCGCTTTTCGTATGTCCTCAGTGGGTCAGCGGAGGTAAAGTGCCTCAAAGAGGGAGCCTGCGCACGCACACACACAGTTAACAGATGTGGCAAGTGCGAAACAAAGGAAAGAAACACACACATGGAAAGTCTAAAAAGAACAGCAGTAAAAAAAAAAAAAAAAAAAAAATTAACATTTTTTTTAAAAATGAGCCACACATAGCCAAGCAATTAGTCACACTTATGAGAGAATTAAAGAAGCCAATTGAGACAACTGGCCAAATATGATCAGTGTTATGACACGATTAGAAACCAGCACATCCAGGATTGACCAATCAGAGGAAATGGGTCATCCCTAGTATATAAATTCATCTTTTTCCCATTTCAGGGGCTATTGTGTCCCTGGAGATGGTCATGAATTCATTCTTGTGCCTTTGAGATCCATTCTTTGTGACCAGAAATGCTCGGACTCGTGCCTCTTTTTCCTGCTGGACTTTGACATTTTTTCTGCTCCAAAGAAACGGAGTCAATTTTTACTCTAGCTGCAGAGTCTTGATGAAGGTGTTAGACGCGGAGGACAGGAGGGGACTCAGACTTCATCCGGCCCAAACTGGGGTCCCTGCCGGCCCGCTCTCGGCCATTTTCCCGACATTAGTAGTGTAGGGGTACACACAGACAGCATGGGTTAGATTCTCGGTCAGCCAACGGTGTTCCTAAGGCCGGATGAAAATGGCTGAGTAGCGCCAGGAGGGGCAGCCGGCGAGTGAGTCATTGTGGCTGCCCCTGGCGGGACAGGCCTAATGTGTAGACGCATAGTGACATGCAGAACAATGAAATACTCTTCCACTAGATGGCAGACGGTAGATCCATCCATTGTCAACACTGCTTATCCTGTTAAGGGTCACGGGGCGCTGGAGCCTATCCCAGCTGACTTTTGGCGAAAGGCGGACTACACCCTGAACTGGTCGCCAGTCAGTCACAGGGCACATATCGACACGGGCAACCATTCGCACTCACATTCACACCGTCACTGAGTGGGAACTGAACCCCATGCCGCCCGCACCAAAGTCAGGCCAGTGTACCACTACATCGTCAGTGACTGCAGACGGTACATAGAGTAAAAAAAACTTGTGTTTTTGTTTGGTGGTATGCCGGGAGATATTTTTCAAACGCAAATATGTGATTTGTCTCCATAACAGTTTAATTCCAAAATAGACGGCACGGGGTTGACTGGTTAGCTCATCTGCCTCACAATTCTGAGGAACGGGGTTCAAATGCCGGCCCCGCCTGTGTGGAGTTTGCATGTTCTCCCGGTGCCTGCGTGGGTTTTCTCCAGGCACTCCGGTTTCCTCCCACATCCCAAAAACATGCGTGGTAAGTTGACTGAAGACTCTAAATAGCCCGTAGGTGTTAATGTGTGCGCGAATGGTTCTTTGTTTATATGTGCCCTGCGATTGGCAGGCCACCAGTTCGGGGTGTACCCCACCTCTCGCCCGAAGATGGGAAACCCTAGCTAACCCTGCAGCACGCCTGCGACCCTTGTGAGGATAAAGCGGTGCAGAGAATGGATGGATGGATGAATTCCAGAACAACCAGATGTAACGAGACACGCACGTTCCAAAAAAGCTCATCTTTCATCTCGTCAGTCCATATAATATTATCCCAAGAGTCTTGGGAATCATTCAGATGGTTGTTGTTTTTTTGCAAAAGTAAGACAAGGCTTTATGTTCTTTTTCGTCAGCAGTGGTTTTGGCTTTGGAACTCTGCCATGGATGCCACTTTTGCACAGTCTCTTCCTTATTGTTGCGTCATGAACACTGACGCTTACTGAGGCAAGGGAGGCCTGCAGTTCTTTACAAGTTGACCTGATTTCCTTTGTGGCCTCCTGGATGAGTCATTGCTGTTCACTTGGGGTAATGTTTGTAGGCCACCTACTCCTGGGAAGGTTCACCACTGCTCCATGTTTTCTCCATGTGAGGGAAATGACTCTCCCTATGGTTCGCTGGAATCCTAAAGCTTTAGAAATGGCTTTTGTAACCCTTTCCAGTGTGTCATTTAGATCATTTGTCTGACTTGCTTTTGTCGAGACAGATTCTGTTGAAGTGATTTCTTGATTGAACAGGTCTGGAGGTAATCAAGCTTGGGAGAGATCAGTGAAAAGTAACCAAAAATTGTGATTAGCCAAATTGTGATTTTTAATAAATTAAATCACAATTTAAAAAGAGCATTTTAGGTTAACTTGGGTTATATTTGTCTGACATTTTTATTTGTTTGATTATCTTAAATATTAAAGTGGGGAAAAAAATCTAAGAATTTGAGAAGGGGGCCAATACTTTTTCACGGCACTGTATCTGATTCAGGACCACAGAGAATCTCTGTGGTCTTGAATTTGAGTTAAGTTAAGAACAAGGAATAATGAATGACTGCGAACGCAGTTACAGCATTCGCAATCATTCACTCATTCCTTACTCCCAAATCACTAGAGATTTTTAATGGACATTCTAGGTAGGTCCACGAGTTCAAGTGGCCAATCCAAGTACACACAGCATTTTGACAGACAGTCATTTTGGCAACTTCTGTCAACTTGTTAAGAGATGCGGGACGGACATTTACCTTGTTTCCATCTGAGGACGTAGACGCTTGCTTGTCCGTCTTCTGGGTGGTCATCCCGCTGGAGCTGAGGAGGCAAGCCAGCGCATAAACATTCCAAAAGGCGACAAGAGCTAGGATAGACCGTTGCGGAAAGACGCAAGCGTTTGATGCTTACTAGTCTTCGTCCTCATCTTCTTGGGCAGCACACACCGGGAAGCTCCACTTGTGCTTGTAGCCGCCGTCCGGACGAGCCTCGGATCTTTCCAGAGCTTCACATCCATAAAAAACAAAAAAACAACAGCACAACAAAACAATACACTCGTACTTTTTGATGGCAGAACAAACATTGTCGTGACGAAATGAAGAAATGAAAGCGGAACAAGCCGGAAGGCCGAAGCCTGTATTCCAAACCCGCATCTCAGAACCACTGCAGAGTTAATGCCCAATGTGAATTTAATAATACAGTAGTTCTCAATCGTGTTGTAAAACTTGAGACGGGTCCCAAGACCAATTTTTTAAAGTCTTGGTCTTTTCTCGGACGCGAGTCCCCAAAGTCTTGGTCTTGCACTGTCCGGATTTTCTATCTAAGACTCTAGACCGAATAACAGCAGCAGTGATCTGCTATTCTTCCACTTCATAAATTTGATATGAGGAGAAGCAGGGTTCGCTCTGCCCATTCAACACCTCGCCAGTGGCTAATGGAAACAGAGAAGCACTTGGTAAAAGAACAAATGGCTTCAATTCATGTGTTACTAACCCTCCCGTCACCCCATGACTGCAACCTTTGCGCTGTTGTGACTAAGGGACGCCCCCCCTTTATCAGACTAAAATTTAAATATTATTTGACTTACTATACTAGGCTTTAGGTAATACCAAATCAATTCAATTGGCAGCGCTCGTAAACTAGCTTAACACTCTCGTTTCATTTTTAAATAAATGCAAGGATTTATTTTTTGCAAGAATTTAGCTGAAATAAATTATGACGAGACTTTTCCATGTTGCACTTTGAAAGAGTTGCAGACACTGTGCTTTTGGCTGTCAAATGTCTTTTAAAATTAAAATTAAAGAGAGAATGCTCTTTAATTGTTCAACCCTGTCATGTTTTTTTTTTTTTTAATAAAAAGTTTTGGTCTTGTCTTGGTCTCAGTGAGTTATGGTTTGGTCTTGAGCACAACCCTACTTATCTTGATCCTTTTACCGTTTCTAAATAATGTTAACTACTCCAAATGACATGTTTTGGCTGTGTTTTTTTTTTTTGTTGGGGAAAAAAATGATATTAAAAAAAAAAAAAGATCCCGAATCAATGAATGTCTGTAGCTGACAACGTGAGTCAGTGGCACTAAGTGACACATGACTCCAAAATGTTGTTAGTGTGCCCCATCATTGGAAGCTTTTTGGTCGAGTATTTGAAGCTAGCAGTAGCACACGTCCAGGTCAACTTTCATGCTAATTAGCAGGCTCCTTCTGATAGGCAAGCGGTTCCATTTTTTAAATTTAGTCCTACTTTGTCTGTTCAGGGCGTCTCAATCTCAATGTAATCTCCAAAGACATGTCCATCGAGCAAGGAAAGAAGCAAGGCCTCGTCAAATCCAATTTATGTCCAGCTCGTAGCCTGCAAAATAAGCGCTGCTAGTTTACACTTGCTAGCTTGCACTGTTCCCGACTGTCCAGCGGATGTCCACCGGACTGGGCCGGGCCCGACCGTGTTTGGTTTCCTCCTCCGGGCCGAAGCAGTCGGTCGGGTTTTGAGCTTTGTGGTGCAACCTGACAAGTAAGGCTAACTAACGGTGGCCACTGAGCCGCGCATATTTTGGACTGATTCGGTGACACCGGCGGCGGACGGTGAGACGTGTCTTCATATCAAGCGGGAATGTGACGACTGAATCCGGGCCGGTCTGGGCTTACCGTGTAAAAACTGGCCTGTATTGTGGGCCATGTTTAGTCCATGTTCTTCTAGCTTCAGATTATTCCGTTCTCACGGAAGGCTGGATGCGCTAAACAAGTTAACAGCTCAAATGCTCTCATCACCGGAAAAGAAACACTCCGGCTTCACAGTAAAAGCACATTGGGTTGGAATTTAGGTTTGTGTAAATGTGTGTGTGTGTGTGTATACACACGCACACACACATAGAGAGAAAGAGATTATATTGAAGGTTTTATGGCTGTATATCATGATTGTACTTGTGTTTGAAGGAGTCCGGCTGTTGTCTTGACCACGTATCATGTCCCGTGTCAAGAGCCACGAAGGCATACTTCCTGTTCTGACCTCTCAACGTTTGTTGTAACTTGACGTCTCTCATGGCTGATGTCAGCGTGCTCTGTGCTGAGAGAAAACAACATGTTAGCTTCATTCAAGACTAATGGGAACGAGGTCACTTGTTTGTCTATGTTATATGTTTATATGTGCCCTGACGTTGACTGGAAACCAGTCCAGGGTGTACCCCGCCTCTCCCTCAATCAACTGGAATAGACTCCAGCTCACCCTAATTGACCCTAATGAGGACAAACGTCATAGAAAATGGACGGATGGGTGGTGAAATGGGCTTTAAACATACTTGACTTGACAATAAACAGAATTGATCATCACTGAATCATTATTCATGTTCCTTATACAAAACTCAATCTGAAGTTTTTTTACTGTCCGCAACCTCCTTAGAACATTCTCTCGCACGCTGGTTTCCTGGCACCCTTCAATCGTGAAAACAACATCAGATCAATCATAACAATAAAAGAAGTCATCATCAACATGCACTTTGCACATTCTGCCTGTAGGGGTCTACAAGCAGATACGTATACGCAGATGACAAGAAAGAGAGACAAGTGAACGAAGACGAGGAGGGCCAGTAGGGAGTGTGGTCAGGGCTGACAGCGGGCGTGGTTAAATGTTTCTAAATGCTGTGTGACTTCAGAAGTTGTTTGGAATTTCTTTCTCTACTTTGACCCCGCGAGCAACTAGCACACATTTGACATGTGACCAACAACAAGACATCAACAAGCAGGTAAGTTGAAGGACAGTTTGTCCTCTGACAGACAGACAGACGGACTGACAGACAGAGGGACAGACCAATGAATAAAGAGATTAAGAGGATGGAAGTGATGTCAGCACTTATCAGGATGAAGCTATAACTAAAGTTTGCATGGAAATCCTGATGAGTCGCACAACCTGTGGATGAAGCTTAGACATCGAATGAACAAGAGATCGCTAGCGCTCAAGTACAGAGTCCAGGGGCGGACTGGAGGGAAAAAGTGGCCCGGGAGTCATGGACAGACTGGCCCAGTTCATACGCGCCGTGGGAAGCCGGCCAGCCAGCCAGCCGGCAACACGTCATTTATGTAACCTGATGATTACAAAATAATAATGAATTTGATGCTCTTTTGGACCATAATTCATGGAGTAGTTGATAACCTGAAAAACCTAAAACTATAAACAAAGACAAAAGGAACAGAGAAAGGACCATAGGTCATTTTACACTTGAGACTGTCTGAGTCCTGGGATGCACATGTCATGGAAACAATGAGTCCCAACACAGGAACAATTACCGTAATTTCTTGTGTATAATGCTCAGCCATGTATAATACGCACCCCCAAAGTTGACCTCAAAATTCTGGAAAACCCTTCAATAATAATGTATAATGCATTTTTACAAAGCATGATTTTGCTTCTACCCATATGATCAAAACATGAAGTAGTATCTGTATTTTGTTAGTTTTTTTTCAAAGAATTATTCTGAAGTTAGCCACTTGGTTTGAACACATACTCCTTTTTTTAAATTTACTTCCCTACTTTGATTTAGTAAATTAGAAAACACACAGTTGTGCTCATATGTTTGATTACCCAGGCAGAATTTGTAAGATGAGTACAATTCTTTAAAGAAAACATGAAGGACCAGGCCAAACACATTTAATTTTATTTTAATGAGATTAAAATTAAATGGTCAAGTATTTCAGAAAAGCATTATCATTAAACAAAACATAACCAAAAATAAATTAATGATGGTTGTTGTTCAGTCATCAGTCATATTTAAAAAAACAAAACGATTTCACAAATTCTGCCAGGGTTTGTAAACTTATGAGCACAACTGTACATATATGCAGTCATATGTAGGTACCCCGGTCATGTTGGAATGAAAGTGGAGGCTACACCTTTTTTTATAACCACTAGGTGGCGGTGGCATTTCGGGAATGAAAGTGTACAGGTTTTACCATACATTTATAAAATGTGAAAGTTATTTCCATTTGCCCCTATTTCGATGTACAATGCGCACTATTGACTTTTGACAATTTTGGGAGAGGGGGGGGGGGGGGGAATGCGCATTATACACGAGAAATTACAGTAGTCCTTGCAATTTATCATCACGGAATACAGATACAGTAATCTACGCTATATCACGGTTCTTGCTTCGCAGTCCTGCTATATTGTAGATTTTTATTATAGGTGTTACTCAATTTGGCGGCACGGTGGATGACTGGTTAGAGCGTCTGCCTCACAGTTCTGAGGTCCGGGGTTCAATCCCCGGCCCCGCCTGTGTGGAGTTTGCATGTTCTCCCCGTGCCTGTGCTGGTTTTTGTGTCATCCATTGCTGTTTTTCTCTCTCAGTTTATTATATGTGTTTAGGCCTGTCATGTAAGCAAATTTTTTAGAACGATATATTTTCCCCAAAACTATCACGACAAACGATAGTATCGTTGATGTTTTTATGCCACTGATATAATGATATCCATGCATCCATCCATTTTCTGAGCCGCTTCTCCTCACAAGGGTCGCGGGCGTGCCGGAGCCTATCCCAGCTGTCATCGGGCAGAAGGCGGGGTACACCCTGAATTGGTCGCCAGCCAATCGCAGAGCACAAACAAACAAACAACCATTCGCACTCACAGTCACACCTACGGGCAATTTAGAGTCTCCAATGAATGCATGTTTTTGGGATGTGGGAGGAAAACGGAGTGCCCGGAGAAAAGCCACGCAGGCACGGGGAGAACATGCAAACTCCACACAGGCGGGGCCGGGGATTGAACCCGGATCCTCAGAACTGTGAGGCTGACGGTCTAACCAGTCGTCCACCGTGCCGCCCACTTCTTAAACAGTTAACCTACAATTCCATTTCAACATGCTGGCAATTTTTTTTGTCTTGAGTTTGTTGTCACATTTCTGTGGAGCCAATGATACATTACTCGTGCACTCATGACTGTAGTCTCGCCACGCTGCACTATTTGCATATCTGTTGTAGACCAATACTGACCACTCATGCCAGAGTAGCATCTTCTCCATTTGCACACTGATTGAGGAGTATCTGCAACATTTGCACAATCAACATTGTCCCAGATGATCGCACTACTCGTCACTGGAAAACGGCATCCCCTACCTTGAAGTCCCGGCGCCCTTTGTACAATGCTCATTGCAGCGGACTATTGCAATATGAGTCATTCGAACTGCTCGAAGTGCTAGAGGACTCTGCATCTTTTTGCACAATTGTCAAAAAAAAAAAAAAAAAAAAATGTACCGGCATTACCAGATAACTAGCAACCCTTTACTGCTCAGTGACTTTTTTTTTTTTTTGTCAACGTCTTTATTTCTCAAAAGTGTTCTCTGTCATTTGACTGTCTGTTGTCGTACGAGATAACGCTATACTGTATATAATGTGAGCATACGTGCGCCATAGTCATGTTTGGATTTGCATTGTTGGGCAAAGGGTTCCATAATTGCAAGCTGACGGGACACGGGAAATTGCCACCGTGTTTTTTGTTCCCAGCTGAAGAAATTAGGTGGGATGGTTGTGTTTAAAATGGATTTAGTCACTTTGAGGTTTTAAGTTATGTTGTCTTTGTTGCGACTTCATACATATTCGACATACCAGCTCGTTGGTGCTAGCGGGATGGCCGCGTTCATCTGGCTTGAATCCAAAATGTTTCCATATCGTCGCAGTGGCATTAGGCTTTGAAACTAATTCCATTTATGCAGCTCAATTTTAAAAAAACTTAGCTTCGTGTTCGCTAGCGCCCGCATTTCATACGCATGCGAGCGCGTGACACGCACATGGCCAATCAGATGGCGGGTCCCCGCTCATCGCTATCTCTGATTGGTTCAGCAGACACACGATGGGTTTCATCGTGTGTCTGCTTTCAAGTCGCGGAAATGTTTTTTTCTTACTCAAATGACTGGGCAGCTGTACGCACCCTCTGTTTGCTTTTTTGTTTCATTTGCTTCTTTGTCTTGTGGCAGCCCACCGAGTATATCCCCGGTCTCCCTCTGCGCCAGTCCACCCTTGCGAGCCCTGATAAATAATTACCTTCACGATGCAAGCAACAGGACCACTGACGGGTCGTGTCCTCACAGAAACAGCAAAGTTCTTTGGTGTTGAGGGATAGCTGGACAAATAAAAACAGGCATAGCTCCTCAGAAGCGCCCCTGACGAGTTATTAATAACCAACATGGTTGCTGCCGCTCGACTAGCAGGATTCTCGGAATCTGAGTCACCGGCTGCTTTTATCCACAACATCAGCACAAGCCCCCGACACCCGGACTCCCAGGATCACTCACGATGCCGTCATTGTTGATCGTATGGAAGCTGAGTGGGTTCTATGATGTCATATCACCAGTGAAAATTGATATATTTCTGATTATTCATACAGCAGTTCAGCATGCGATCGAGGAAGTGCACCATGGAGAAGCAAGATGACGGACACAAGAAGCCAAAGTCTCAAGGCTCTGTGAGGCAGGAAGAGGAAACGTCGGCAGAGTTTTCAAAGAAGAAGGCCAAAGTCCAGCGAGAGGAGAAGGAAAGAAAGTTGGAGCAGAAAAGTCCAAAAGTCAACTTGTCCAAGAAGGATTTGTTCCAGCTGCTGGGAATCATGGAAGGTGAAGTACAGGTGGGACTAGTCTGTAGGAATGCCTGCAATCTTGACTGGAGTGAACTAAACCATGTGTGTGTGTGTGTGTGTGTGTGTGTGTGTGTGTGTGCGTGCGTGTGTGCATGCTCAGGCCCGAGAGGATGTCATCGGTCTGCTGAGGTCTGAGAGAAGCAGACCAAAGAAGCTGGAGTCTCGCTACGGATGGTCCGTTCCCGCCAAGGCCCTGCAGGCCCTACAGAGGGATGACGGCATGTTCACCTGCCACAGCCGCCCTACGGACGATGTGTACGAGAAGCCAATGGCAGAGGTGAACAAACGCTAACAAAGAAGTGTGAATATCAGCATCTTCTCACATGAAGCCAAATGTTTGTGGTCAGCTGGATCGTCTGGAGGACAAGCAGAGGGAGACGTATCGTCGCATGCTGGAGCAGCTTCTGCTGGCTGAGAAATGTCACCGTCGCACTGTCATGGAGCTAGACAGCGAGAAGAGCAAGCACGCTAACTTTATCAATAAAAGTGACGACTTCACCAACCTGCTGGAGGAGGAGAGGGAGAGGTGAGTGGAGAGAGGACAAGACAGGACGTGGCGTCAGCAGGTTTCTGGTGGTAAACTTTCTGCTCGCCCTCGTTTTCAGACTGAAAAAATTGTTGAAGCAGGAAGAGGCCTACCAGGCCCACAAGGACAAAGAGCACAGCAGGCGGCTGGAGAAGCTCCGAGCCCAGTTGGTCAAGCTCAAGTCCTTTGCCCTTATGTTGGTGGATGAGCGACAACTGAACACTGAGCAACTGGACCTACAGAGCCAGAAGGTCCGAGAGCTCACTCACAAGTTGCAGGACAAAGAGCGGCGGTTGGCGGACATCACCGACGTCGCAAAGGAGGACGGCCAGAAGGTCCTCAAGGTGGAAGCAGAGCTGGAGCACAGGGTGGCTACTTCCAAATTTGAGATGGAGGAGATGACGGCCAAACTGTCCAACCAAGATTCCCAAAACCGACAGCTGCGACTGAAGCTTGCTGGACTCGCCAGCCAAATAGAAGAGCTCCAGGAGAGCAACCGGTGGCTGCAGCAATCAGACGAGGACCTACAGGACCTGAGGGACAAGATCAGCAAAGGCGAATGTGGAAACACCTCCCTCATGGCTGAGCTGGAAACCCTCCGGAAAAAGGTGCTGGAGATGGAAGGCAAGGATGAGGAGATAACCAAGACCGAGTCTCAGTGCAGGGACCTTGGAAAAAGGCTGCAGGATGAGGAGAACGTCAGCAAGGAGCTGAGACTGGAGGTGGACAAGCTGCAGAGGAGAATGGCTGAGCTGGAGAAACTCGAGGGGGCTTTCGGTAGGAGCCAGACGGAATGTTCACAGCTTCACGTCAAGATGGAGAAAGAAAAACAACTTGGGAGCGATCTGGAAGGCGAGCTGGAGACGCTCAAAAGACGACTCAAAGAAATGGAGTCCCTGGAAGTAAAGCTGGAGAGGGCAGAGATGATCCTCAAAGATGATCTCATGAAGCTTAAGTCCTTTACCGTCATTCTGGTGGAGGAAAGAAAGAACATGGCGGAGAGACTGAAACAGGAACAAGAGGAAAAAGAAGAGTTGTGTCACAAGTTTAAATCTGAGGAATGTAAAGTGACCGAAGTCATGGAAAAGCTGATTGACGACAGCAAAAAACTCCTCAGATTCAAATCTGAGACAGAGGTCAAAGTGGCTAGAGTCAGTGAGGAGAACGACGACTTGAAAGGTAAACTTTTGAGGGAGCAGGAGCGATGTTGCCAGCTCAACACTGACATGCGGGAGATGAAAGCAATGATGGAGGAGACGCAAAAAACAAAGACAAATCAAGAAGGTAAAATAAAAGAACTCACACTAGAAACGGAGAACCTCAGAAGTCGACTAGAGCGACTGGAGGTCGTCGAGGGGGATTTGATGAAGACTGAGGATCAGTATGAACTGCTGGAGAAAAGGTTCAGGGTGGAACAAGAAAAAGCCAATACCCTCTCCAAGCATGTGGAAGAAATGACAAGACAGACAAGTCACCTGGTCAGGAGCAAAAGTACGGAGAAAGGACAAATGGCCAGTCCGGAGGCCCAGCTGAGAACACGCTGCAAAATGGAGGAGGCCAAATGCCGAGATCTGGAGGTGCAAGTTCAAGCCTTGAAGGAGAAGATCCACCAACTGATGCCCAAGGAGGACCAGCTGTCCCAACTACAGACTGATTATTCTGTCCTCCAGCAAAGGTTTCTGGAGGAGGAAGAGAAGAGGAAGAGCGTCAGTCAAGAAGTGGCTGACCTCACCCAGAAACTAGAAGCCAGCAGGCGGTACAGCCGCACCTTGAGGCCTGGTATCAACGGCAGGAGGATGGTGGACGCTCGGCTCATGTCCACTGCTGCGCAGACCGATGCCTTGGACGGTAGTTCTGCTGAAGATTTCATCCGCAAGTCCGTCCTGGAGGAGAAGCACCTCATGAGCAACCTAAGGCAGCGTGGTCTCAAAAAGCCTATAGTTCTTGAACGCTACCCATATGCTATGGCAGAACCCGAGACCACGAGGATGAGGATGACTCCCGAAGTGTCCATATCCCAGAAGCCAGGCAAACCGCTTCACATCCGGGTGACGCCCGATCCGACTGACAGCACCGCCACCGTGGAGATCGCCGGCCCGCAAGCCCGAGACTTCTTTTCCAGCACCACCGTCATCCCGACCCTGGGCCTTCACCAACCTCACATCACCATCGTCCCGAAGGCCACCGCCATCACCACACCAAGCAAAACCTGTGACGTGGCAGGCCCGGTCCAGTCCCCCGTTACCATAACGACCATCTCCAGAACGAAAAGTCCTGACACGAACAACGGTCGCCTGGCGCCGCTGTCCATCGTCACCATCAGCACCGGCCCAGTGCCTCGAGAGCAAGCTTCGCCAGAACCTCCTCATGGGACCGTGGACCGCACCGTCATCACTGTCGGTCCCGACAAGCGACCTGGGACTGCGGTGGCCCTGAATTTCAGCAACAACATAATCACGACAGAGGACAAGAAGATTCACATCCGCCTGAGGGCCACCGAAAAGCAGGACAATGAAACCGTCCAGCGAACCTTAGAAGAGAAGACCGAGGCCGGCAAAATGAGCAGCAGCTTAACCATCACGCCCGTCACCGCAGCCATGTGCAGGCCAACGACATCTGTGGTGAGAGCACGGCGGCAATTTTGACCACACATTCACATCCAGTCCAGATGTGGCAAATCTATGCCGACTCACACTTTAAAGTAGAAGTACAGATACTAAAAATAAAGACTGGTAAAAGTAGAACTCAACTCATGCACTGAAGTAAAAACATACACACACTTTGAAACCAGTGTCAATTACTTGTATATATATGTATATATATACAATAGCTGTTTTGAGAACTTAGCACAACGTAAAATAAACAAAAAAAACTTCTCTTCACACAAAATAGTTTCCATCCCTTATTAAACTTACGTTGTGCTCAAACCGAGAAGAAAAATAAAGCTAGCTAGCTTTGGTTCAGGCTTTTATAGCAAAGCAAGGTGTTCCCATTTGAACTAAGAAAAAGGGTAAATGAGCAAATGGTGTTTCCTGCTGCAGACCAGTTGGGGGTGGTCCACTCGTCTCCCCGTCTCTACGAAGGCCGATAAGACCGGGACAGAATCCCGCGAGAGTCAGGAGCTGAAAATCAAACTGAGAAAGTCGTCCCCGGATTCTTCTGCACCGTGAGACCAGAGCTGAAGCCTCCATGCGTTGCCATGGCAACCACTCCAAGGGACAACACTTACATTCATTTTCCAAAACCACACAACTAGATTACTGTATCTTCTTTGCGTCAAGTGTGAGTTTATCACATCAATTGTTCTTTAACTTAAGGATGTTAACATCAACACGTGCCACTGAATGATGTTCTATATTTTACATACAAAAGATGTACAGTGGGCCCCGCATATTCGTGCGGTTCAGCTATTCACAGATTATTTCTTTTAAATCTATTTTTTTGGGGGGGGAACCATCCCTGTTTTTCGTGGCTAGCACTTGTAGACAGTATATCCCCGCTTAGTCAAGATTTTTTGGGTTAAAAAAATTATTTCATTCATTGCATGGGTAATTAATTATTCACAGATTTTTGCAATTCGCGGTCGGGCCAGGGCCTTATCCCCCGACAATAGTGGGGGTCCACTTTAATCATTTTTGTGTGTAATTGTTTGTGTTTCCAGCAACACTAAAGTGTACAAGTGGCTGCACACCTTGGGTAGTGGATAGGGATTGGTGGAGAACCAGGAAGTGAACAACACGTGTTTTTTAACAATGCACTGACATGTAAGCAAAGTGGGGCGGGACATAAACGTTGAGACAAGAGAAAGCCGCTTTGGCCCAGCAATAAAAACTTCCTCCAAAAAAGGTTTGTCTCGTCTTTGTCGGGATGATTCAAAATGACAACTCTTAAATTTTAGCAAACTAAATAGAAACAATCATAAATTAACAAAACATAGGTGAGGCACCAGACAAAGCACGGCTCAAAGACCCCCTATGATGATGAAAAACTATGGACTCAGTTTACCCTTGCGTGGACGCGGGTCACCGGAACCCCCCTCTGGAGTCAGGCCTGGAGGTAGGGCTCGAAGGCGAGCGCCCGGTGGCCGGGCCTGCTCCCATGGGGCCTGGCCGGGCACAGCCCAAAAGGGTAACGTGGTTCCCCCTTCCCATTGGCTCACCACCTGTGGGAGGGGCCATAGGGGTCAGGTACAGTGCGAGTTGGGCGGTGGCCAAAGGCAGGGACCTTGTCGATCCGATCCCCAGCTACAGAAGCTGGCTCGAGGGACGTGGAATGTCACCTCTCTGGCAGTGAAGGAGCCCGAGCTGGTGTGTGACGTCGAGAACTTCCGAATAGATACAGTCGGACTCGCCTCCACACACTGCTTGGGCTCTGGTACCAGTCCTCTCAAGAGGGGTTGGACTTTCTTCCACTCTGGAGTTGCCCACGGTGAGAGGCGCCGAGCAGGTGTGGGTATACTAACCGCCCCCCGGCTCGGGTTCACCCCGGTGGACGAGAGGGTAGCCTCCCTCCGTCTTCGGGTGGGGGGGACGGGTCCTGACTGTTGTTCGTGCCTATGCACCAAGCAGCAGTTCAGAGTACCCACCCTTTTAGGAGTCCTTGGAGGGGGTGCTGCAGAGCGCTCCCGCTGGGGACTCCATTGTTCTGCTGGGGGACATCAATGCTCACGTGGGCAATGACATTGAGACCTGGAAGGACGTGATTGGGAGGAACGCCCCCCCCCCCGATCAGAACCCGAGCGGTGTTCTGTTATTGGATTTCTGTGCTCATCACGGATTGTCCATAACGAACACCATGTTCAAGCATAAGGGTGTCCACACGTGCACTTGGCACCAGGACACCCTAGGTCGCAGTTCGACGATCGACTTTGTGGTCGTGTCATCGGACTTGCGGCCGCATGTCTCGGACACTCGGGTGAAGAGAGGGGCGGAGCTGTCAACTGAGCACCACCCGGTGGTGAGTCGGCTCCGACGGTGGGGGAAGATGCCGGTCCGACGTGGCAGGCCGAAACGTATTGTGAGGGTCTCCTGGGAACGTCTGGCAGAGTACCCTGTCAGAAGGAGTTTCAACTCCCACCTCTGACAGAACTTTGCTCTCAGCCGAGTGTGAAGTGGCTGGGATGAGAATCGGCACCTCCAAATCTGAGACCACGGTGCTCAGTCGGAAAAGGGTGGCGTGCCCTCTCCAGGTCGGGGATAAGATCCTGCTTCCTGGAGGAGTTCAAGTATCTTGGGGTCTTGTTCACGAGTGAGGGAAGAATGGAACGGGAGATCGACAGGCGGATCGGTGCCCGTTCCTACCCTCACCTATGGTCACGAGCTGCGGGTCGTGACCGAAAGAACGAGAGGGGCCGGATGCGGCCCCCGGGCTGCAAGTTTGACATGACTGCTATTTTTTTTGTTTTCGTTTTCACAGCATTAGATTTCATAGCTTAACAAAGTATGAATTGGTCTTTTGTGTTAATGTTGTTTATTTGTTCGACTCTGTAGCACGTATTTTGAGTAACTACTGTATCAATGAACCATGTGTAATTGCTCTATGGATGTACTATGTGCTGTATGAAGATATTCTTTATACTGCTGATTATATGTGAAGATTAGCCAACTACTACGGCACAAGCTAATGGGGATGTCAGCAGCGGCGGCTGCTTGAGACAGTAATTGATATTTTCACAAAAATACTTTGCCGACAACACCAAAAATAGTCAACATCCATCGGAATTTAGCATATGATCGCCGGCACTGGCTGAAATTGGGATCATCCACTGATTTTGAGTTCATCACGACGACTGTTGCCTCTGAGCTACCTCAGCTAGCCACCTTTAAATCACAAACAATGGCGGTGTGCGCTCACTTTCTGGGTCACACCGAGAGCAAGCGCATCGTCAGATTGACTTCAAACTTCACAGAAAACTAGAATATTCCTATTCAATCACGTCCATAGACTGTTGTTTTGTACTGTGTCTGAATCCTCTAAACGTGTGATTTTCAACAGCGAAACCACCTTTTGCAGTCGGATTTGCGCTGTAACAACCACGAGGAACATTTTCATCTTTGTCAAAACTTCAAATAAACACTAATGTAAGGTAGATAACGACAATGGAAACGCACCCGCCCCATAAGAATCTGAAAAGTATTCCTGTAGATGTCATTGCCTCCGATGGGTCAATTAATTTGAGTTGAATTCGATACCTGACCAAGCTTGAGTTGTAACTCAGTTTGATCGTACATCAAATCAATTTCGCCCAATTTAAGAATGTGAAAAGTTCTGAATCCATTCCGGCCGCCCAAAAATCACCACCATTTTTGTCACGTTGTTGATCAAGAGATTGTATAATACGGCGAATCATAAAAGAATCTGCTTTTATTTGGTGCAATTCCTGTATGTTGTGTGCCTTTCAGGGGCGTGGCCTGGTGAGTGACGTCAGGAGCCGGAGTCCTGTTGGCCGGTTGACTTGCGCCGTGTGAAAGCGCAACGTCTGACGTAGCAGTCGACCAGGAAGTCAACAGAAGGTTTTTGTTCCCGCTGAAGAAGTAGACCGCACTCGGCAAGATGGCGTCGCTGTCTTTTTCTCAAAAGAAAGCCCTGGCGTTGCTCATTTTAAGAAGGAGGAGGAGGAGGAGGAGGAGGAGGGGGAGACTTGCTGCAGGAAAAAAGCCGATGTGGGTTCCTCCCATTGTCAAGGCTCGTCGGAATCTCGGAGAGTTTGGGCTTGTTCGTGAGCTACAATTGGACCAAGACCGCTTTGAGCTATATTTCAGGCTAAGCAGAGAGCAGTTTGAAAGCCTCCTGCAGAGAGTTGGCCCAAGTATCACGAAGAAAACTACAAACTTAAAGCAGCCCATTTCGCCAACTCAACGTCTGGCCATTTGTTTGAGGTGTGTGACAATCAAGAAAAGTGCATGTGTGTGTACCAATTTTGGAATTACTGCATTTGAAACGTATCATGTTGAAATGTATTATACTTCTCGTCTGTCGGGGAAATTCAACTTCCACTGTGCTGTATATTGTTTTTGTTGCACACCATACAGAGAAGTAAACATAGGTCCTTTTTTTTTTTTTTTTTTTTTTTTTTTTAAATCTCCATATGGACCCACAACACTTGAAATGGATTTCAGATTCCTGGCAAGCGGAGACTCCTACACCGCCATTGCCTCCAGTTACCGCTTGGGGATCTCGACAATATCAGGCATCGCATCTGATGTCTGCCGGGAGATTTGGAACCACCTGAAGGAGGAGTTCCTACCTGCCCCGAAGGCTGCAGATTGGAGGGAAATAGCCCAAGGTTTCAGGGAGAGGTGGGACTTCCCCAACTGCTTGGGAGCCTTGGATGGCAAGCACGTTGTCATCCAGGCACCAGCAAACTCCGGCTCGCTATTTTACAACGACAAGGGCACCCGCTCCGTGGTCCTGATGGCCGTCGTGGATGCCAGCTACCGCTTCAGGATGGTGGACGTGGGCGCCTTTGGACGCAGCGGCGATGAGGGAATTTTTGCTGCGTCAGCTTTTGGACAGGCTTTGGGGCGGGGCACCCTGGACCTGCCGGAGGATGCCCCTCTCCCTGGCGCTGCCCACATGGGCCCCATGCCTCACACATTTGTGGCAGATGAGGCTTTTCCTCTCAGGTAAATAACATTTATTTCTTTATTTTACTGGGACTTTTACTTTGACCATGCTGTTAATATTCCACACAACAAATACTCAAATGTGAACACGCTTTTATAAAATGAATAGTCACAATTTAAAAATACAATTCTATATACCCATACAGTACATGCATACACTCACTACCTGTCCAAAGTTGACACATTTCTAAGTTGTATAGTTGTCTTTGATCCATCCATCCACTTTTTTCAACACCGCTTATCCTGGTGAGGGTCGCGGGGCGGCGGAGCCTATCGCAGCGGACTCCACCCCGAACCGGTCGCTAGACAGTCACAGGGCACATACAGACATGGACAACCATTCGCACTCCCATTCACACCGTCACTGAGTGGGAACTGAACCCACGCTGCCCGCACCAAAGTCAGGCGAGTGTACCACTACGCCATCGGGGACCTGTCTTTGATCATTTGTGTAATTTAGCAAAAGTGTGTCATTAACATTGCTGTTCTTTTTATACAAGGAAAAATTTGCTCCTGCCCTACCGCGGAAGAAACCTTTTGAGCTCGGAAAGGATTTTCAACTTCCGCCTCTCCAGAGCTCGCCGAGTAGTTGAGAACGCCTTTGGGCTCCTCTCTGCCCGGTGGAGGATTTATCATCGCGTGATTGGAGTGAAACCTGAAAATGTGGATTTGATTGTGAAGGCCACTGTGGCTCTTCACAATTTTCAGAGGTGGAACTCGGCAGGGCAGGCCGACTTCACGCCGGAAGCCGAGGCGTGCCCTACGCGTGCCCTACGAGAAGTCCCGACTGTCAGCTCCGACCACGCCTGCAAAGATGCCACTGGCGTCCGGGACAAGTTTGCTACGTACTTCCTGTCTGCTGCCGGTGACGCGTCCTGGCAGAAACAGCTCGTCTGACCGCTTACCTGACCAAACCATCTCCTTTTGCTGCTTCAAAAAACAAACAAAAACAACGTTCGCCTTTAAGAGCCAGTCATTTTTTTCTGCATTTCAAAGTTTTCAAAAAAAGGAACACTGAATGTAAGTTCATAACTAATTTTCATTCTACATCAAACTATATCTGTGCACAGAGTAATCTGAAAAAAAAACAATACTTCCATTGGCCAAAATATTTGATTGAAAAGGTGTGTAAACTGTGAAGACAAATTGAGAACATGCTGAACTATAGAACCAACAAACATTGATTGAAGAGCAACTTAAAAGAATGACATAATGTCTATGAAAACTCTGTACGGTGAAGCACCTCCAGAATTTCAATTTTGGCCTGACTCCTCTTTTTAGGTCACCTTCTGTTGGGTTTAGGATACAGGTTGCCATTTCATTTTTGTAGGTGTCGGGGTGCTACACGTGCCTGCCAAGTTTGGCATGTAGCGTGTAGGTGTGACGTACCAAGATAGCTCTCTGATCAACTGAAAGTATGGCAGCTGCAGAACGTTCGAAAAAGCTCAAACTGTACTTTTACGGGGTCACAGGTCACTTCCTGTTGGGTTTAGGATATGCGTGGCTTTGACGTTTTCGTACATCTGGGGTTGCTAGACGTATCTGCCAAACGTAGCGCCAGTAAGACTTGGATGAAGTTTAAGCATTTTCGGTTTGATTCAGTTTTAAGCCACGTCACGTAGTGTGTCAAAAAAAAAAAAAAAAAGCTTTCGATAAATTTTAATGTCCCAGGTCTTAAGATGGTACAGGCCAACTTTGAAGCGAAAGCTGTAGGAGTAGTTCGCAAAACTATAAACCTTGCAAAAATGGAAACATTTTGCAAATTGGGCATTCACTTCCTGTTGTGTTTAGGGTATGGCTTGTGCGTCTGGGGGTGCTTTACATGTGTACCAATTTTCGTGGCCTTAGGTCAAACGTAGCAGCCAACGGGAAACGGCCGAGGTTCCCGCGCTGAAAGGGAAAAGCGTCCCCTCGATCGGACCGCTGTGCTCGCCCCGTCCCGCCCTCCAAACCGCTCTTACGTGTGACAAGAGACCGGCACGTCCGGCCGTAGCGCCGCGTGCGCGTTGGCGGCATCCGCGTCACATTCGGCGAAGAACACACACGACAGCCGCCGCGGAAGCCTCGCTGGCCACGCACTCGGACGGCGCCTGACGATCACATGACGCAAGCGCGGTCACGTGACTGACGCGAGCCAACAGGAAGTTGCCGACAGAGAACGTGTGCTGGGGCGGGGCGGCGCTACGTAGACCGTCACGCGGCCGTCCCGGAACTGGAAACATCGGGTCGCGGCTGCCGACTTTCTGGTCAGATGGCCCAACGTGAAAATCGCAGCAGTCCAGCTGAAAGATCAGACAGGAAGTCACCGGGGTTCCCGCGGAGACAGCAGTGCCGGCCAAATGCATCGTGGGAAGTAGACGGCGTCGCCTCGACGATGACCGGGTTTCGCTCTCGTGAGCCCTCGTAGCCCAACGGGCCGCTATCCTCCGCGAGGCGGGACCGGGTCAGGTAGCGCTTCCCGCATGCCCACAAAAATGCAAAACCATCAACACACGTCACACTCCACAATCGCAACACTCGCCAGAATCGTCATATTTGCCAAAAGCAATAATCATCATAAAGTGGACTCCCCGCTTATTTTGAGTTTGGCACCCACGGATTCACCTATTCGCTGATCTTTTTTTTGGGGGGGGGGGGGGGGGGGAACCAACCAACCAACCTCTATTGGTGGTATTTCCCCACTTATTCTAAAAATGTTGGGGTAAAGAAGAAGAAGAAAAAAAATAATTTTCCCCCAATGAAATAATAATGGCCATCAATTATTGGGAGATTTTCACGAGTCGCGGTCAGCCCCGGTTCGGTTCACTTTCATTGCCACACTGCCACTATCAGAAGGTGGTCCACCTCCCTTTCTCCATCCACCCACGCAGAGCATTGCTTCACTGCCCTCAATTACTTTGTAATGATATACATTTGTTTTGTTTTTTTACAGTGTAATGTTAGACACAGTAAGCACCTTGTGCAGGACAGTAAATGAAATATCTCAACAATACATTTATAACGCTCCTGATGTCAACTGAATTTACCAAACCGTTATCATACATTTTTTAAAACAATGAAAATCGCTTCTATTGAGTTAAAATACAATGACGTTACATCACAACTGGCCAGATAATTAACTGATGATGACAAAAGATGGAGAGGAAGTGAAGAGGAATTGAAACACTTTAAATCTGAATTAAGATTTCATATCCTCAGATTTTTTGTCAAATTGGACTAATTTCTGACTTCCTTAGTCCTTTGTCAAAGCAAACAGGTTACCTTTGTGTTTTAAGCAAAACGAGACATTTGTGGACTTCAGCTTTTGGAAAAACGATCAACATGATTGCCTATTTTGGAATCGAACACGAACCCATTCATCCCCAACGAGTGCCCGGTCTGGAGCCCAATTTGTTATCCAAGGCCAACCAAACGCTTAAATCAAAACTCTGATCAACATATGAGGCTAGGCTCATACATTTTACAAGATGTGCAAAACAGTCAGTGGCTTTGTTTATTACATTCAAATAGCTAGCAAGCAAGCAAGCTCATATACTGTAAGTTACAATATCAATAGTAACAGTCACAATCTCTTTTGATTTGGGCGTTATAGCGCGGAGTGGAGGTCACTGACGATCTAGTGGTACACTCGCCTGACTTTGGTGCGGGCAGCGTGGGTTCAGTTCTCACTCAGTGACGGTGTGAATGTGAGTGCGAATGGTTGTCCGCGTCTACAGTTGCCCTGCGACTGACTGGCGACCAGCTCAGAGTGTAGTCCGCCCTTCGCCCGAAGTCAGCGGGGATAGGTTCCGGGGTTCCGGGGTTCCAGCGCCCCGCGACCCTGAACAAGATAAGAAGTGGGTGGAGTGGACCACCGAGTCACACAAACATCTCCTTGCCGGTCGACTTTTCACAATCACCGACTCGCTCCACATTAACCCTCCTAACGTTAACATGACCTCTTCATGTGTCATTCATTGTCTACTTTAACATAGAAAAGAGTTACTCGACTTACATGACTTTTTCGTCCAACATTTGATTGGTCCGATTGTTTGTGTGTGAGCCATGGCATAGGGTGCGTTCAAGCGTAGCTCGGAAATGCGTGCTATAGCGTGTTAAAAAATGATTGTCATAGTTTTAATGGCTGTAAAATTGTGTTTGTGTGTATGAGTGAGGGCTAGCAGGGCATTCAATGTGTGTGTGGATGGCAAGTAAACCAAAACACCAAGGATGCCGAAAACGCCGTACAATTACGAGGGAACTGGGACTGCCTTTCACATGTAAAAAAAAAAAAAAAAAAATATATATATATATATATATATATATATATCACATTCTTTTCAAAATATCATACGTTTTGCCTTCTATTGGAACGATGACCTCCCCAACATGGATGCCACGAAGGCACGTCAATCAGTGTTTATAGTTATGGTTCACCCCTCTCGCCGCAACGTACAGGCGCCCGTCAACATGCCCGAACAAAAGTAGACTCGGGTCGCGGGAGTGCTGAAGCCTGTACCAGCTGACACATTAACACAAAATTCAGTTTAATGACACGGTTCAGTTCAAATGATCCACTCGTATAACAAATGTATTAATATTAACAGGCAGCGTTCGGCCTACACACACACCCCACACCCCGCCCGCACTGTCTAGAGGCGTCCGTCAATATGCCTTTACAAAAGTGTCCTAAGTTAAGCAGTGGGTATACTGATGTAGCAAAATACACACATTAATTAATTAAAAAAAATATAGTGAGGTAGTGCAGTTATAATCATAGTACCCCACTACCAAGAAATCGGCCACATGTATAACAATATACTCTGGCCTAACAGAGAGCTTCCTTAGTGTAGTCCGGCAAGAAGAAGCGACCAAGATGGCGGCGACATCAGCAGCGATGAGGCGTTTCGAGCAAAACCTTTCCTCCAAAAATCACCAAGTACCGGACTGGACCGGCAAAGAACTCAGCACCGGGGTCAGTATCTATTTTGGCTATCAACTGAATTCAAAGTATATCTCTTTCTAGTGGAGGAAGTATTAATATTAAACACCGGCAGAATGAGACAGCAAATCTGCAGCAGCTAACGATGCTCCAAACTGAATGGACCGAACAGAAAAACTAAGTTCAGAAGAAGGTTGAAGCGGAAGTTCTGCGTCTTTGCTTAAAGTTTTAAACTGCTACTATAGGGCAACACAGTAAGTAAGTGGACTGCACAGCGTGGGAACACCCGTGTTGTGTGTAGGGTTTACATAGCAGAACGATAGATTCTGCTGGGATATAACTAAACTGTCAACCGCTTGTGTGCCACCAGACCACCATCATGGCGGTGGAGTACGACGGTGGCGTGGTCATCGGCGCTGACTCCCGTACCACCACTGGGTGACTATCATTTTGTGTTTAGCACCAGCGTGCGGGCGCCCGTATGGTAAACGGTTGTTCGTTTGTCAGAGCGTACATCGCCAACAGAGTGACGGACAAGCTGACTCCCATCCACGATCGCATCTTCTGCTGCAGGTCCGCGAACGAACGCCGCTTCCTGTTCTTCAAGTTATCGCCTTCATCTTCCTCACGTGTTTTCTTGTGTTGCAGATCTGGATCAGCTGCAGACACTCAGGCCATCGCTGAAGTGGTCACCTATCAGCTGGGTTTCCACAGGTGGGAATCTCCGCTGCTTCTTTTCCCGATGTAGCGTTCGGCGCTAGAACGGCCCGGCTCGGCTCGGCTCGGCTCGACCGCCATCCGACAACGCAAACTCGTGCTCGTCGATAGGTTTTACGAAGTTACGCTGAGCTGTTCTTGCTACACGCACGCACGAGCTTTTCACGCTAAAAGTTTTGTTGAGCGGACAACCAGTTTGATGTCATTTTGATGCTGTCGCCGCCGCCAGTAACTGTTTACTGTCTCAATTAGGGGGACACTCCAATACAATAAATAGGATACATATTGTAGACTTTAGTTTGCCACAAACATATTTTCTGACACGCTTTGCCACACTAAATAAAATTGCAAATAGAAAAGTTTTTCCGCAATTAACAGAGGATAGGTTAAAAAAAGCTGAGTTGGTGAATTTGTGTTCTCTGGGAGCACGTTTCTTAACAAATGTTTTTTACTCGTTGCCGTTATAGTAGTTGAATAATTGAAATCACTGAGTTTCAAAACGATTTATCAAAATCATTTAAGTGTAAACGTTAGTGCTCTTAATTCAAAGTAACCCCACGCCACATCTACATGTCATCATTATTATCAATTATTAGCATTATTATTGTTAGACCGTGTTAATAGTTTGTATTAACATTTTAATGTTCATCATCACAGTAATAGTGTTCCATACGTTGGTTACAAACATTACAAAAATAAGAATTTTCAGACAAGAAGCTTCCCTTGGTACTAGCACCTTCTTTTGGGACTAAAACCTTTTCTCGCAATGAGAACTTTATTGCAAGGTGAGACCCATTACTGGGGACTAAAACCTTTCCTGGCAACTACGACACACTAGAGACTAGAACCTTCTCTTGGGATAAGCAACCTCTCAGAACTAGAACCTTCTATGATGATGAGAACATTTTATCTGAACTAGAACTTTCTCTCAGGACTAGTACCTTCTTTGGGGATGAGAACATTATCTTGGGACTAGATAACCTAGAACCAAACTACTACTTTTGGGACTAAAACCTTTTCTCGCAATGAGAATTTTATTTTAAGCTGAGACCCCTCACTGGAGACTAGTACCTTCTCTGGGGACTAAAACCTTTTCTGGGAGCTAGAACCCTCTCGAGATTAGAATCTTCTCTGGGGACTAGAACCTTCTCTCGAGACTAGAACTTTCTGTCAGAACTAGAGCCTTCTCCAGTGATGAGAACGTCATCTCGGGACGAGAACCTAGACCCAAACTACAACCTTCTCTTTGGACAAGTACGTTCTCTTGGGATTCAAACCTTCTGTCTGAACTAGAACCTTCTCTGGGGACAGGAATGTTATTTCAGGACTAGAACCTAGAACCAAACTACACTTCTCTTGGGACTAGCACCTTTTTGCGGAACTAGAACCTTCTGTGGGGATGGAAACTTTATCTCGGGACTAGAACTTGGAACCAAACTACAACCTTCTTGTGGGACGAGAACCTTCGCGATGGCCGCCCCCCAAAATGAGTGAATAGCTTAATCGCAAATGCCAAACGGTGAACATGCGGGGTTCCACTGCAGCCCACGATAATAATAATTATATATATAAATCCCTAAATCGGAAGTCGGGATGGAGTCAAGGATAGCGAACACACAATCGCGAGTGCAGATGACCGGTTCCGGCATGAAAACCTTTGCCCGGTCTCGCCCCCAGCATCGAGCTCGACGAGCCCCCGTTGGTGGAGACGGCCGCCAATCTGTTCCGAGCGAGCTGCTACCGCTACAGAGAGGAGCTGACCGCCGGGATCCTGGTGGCCGGCTGGGACCGGAGGAAGGGCGGACAGGTAACGTCTCATCGCCGCGTCCCCCCACGGGCGGTAGAACCCAACGGTTGACCGGCTGACTCAACTACGCCGCGTCCACATTTGACCGTTGAAGTCGACTAATGGCTAAGCACGTGTTTTTGGTACCTCGTCTTCCAATTGGCCAATTTACGGAGGACTTTGGACTCGCCCGCCTGCAGCCGTTGCCGGACTAGAACGCTCTGCAGAGCCGCCAAATGTCCAGCTAAACTCTGTTAGAATAGGTCGGGATTTTCCTTTGTAGTTAGTTTTTTTTTTTTTTTTTTTTTTTTTTTATTCCGTTTTGACTTTTACATTTATTTCCACATTCAATTAGTTTTCATTTGGTATTACAGCAGGTTTGTTACTTTTTATTCGTTTTTATTTTTCCAAAAGTGCTCTGTTTTATTTTAGGTTTCATTCGTTTCAGCATTGTACATGACAAAAAGTTCCCTTCTGATCGCTTTGGCAAAAGGGATATTCCACCCCTGTGAAACCGAATGAAATTCCTTTGGGATTTGGGCTGTTGATTCCAACTGAGGTGTTTATATGGAGCATTTTCATTCGGTTTGGGCTTCTTAACCGATTCTAATCGCAATAGGAGGCCCCATGTGAAGCCCCCTTTTGAGGCCCCTGACGTTTTTTTAATATATATAAATTTTCGTTCAAAAAGACAAGTTTTTTTCCCCATGTCTTGGCATTCAGGCGATTTAGTTTTTTTTTTTTTTATTGTTCACGCAAGTTCTCCAGCTTGAGAGAGCACCTGTCTTTTTACATTTTTTATTCACCGTCTGCTGTGATGTACTGTAATTAGAATCAGAATCATCTTGTAACGATATCACATTGTTCATTTTGTATATACATTTGCTTCTATTTTGCATTGTTTTACTCTGCTGTCTGCAGCCCCGTTGGCAGCGCAAATACCTTACCTGGATAAATAAAGTTTCCTTGGTTCTAATCCAAATATGACTTGACGTTCTGCGCTAAGGAAAGCTCAGTGACGTCACCGATTCGACTTTAGCTCCACTTTCAAAACTCTTTTTGTGATTGTGACCTGTGCGTCAGGTGTACTGCGTTCCTATTGGTGGGATGCTGGTGAGGCAGCCGGTGTCTGTCGGCGGTAGCGGCAGCTCGTACATTTACGGCTTCATGGACTCCAACTACAAGGTCGGACTGAACAAAGAGCAATGTTTGGAGCTGACTGCTGCAGGTACGCACGCAAGCTACAAAATCAACCCTGATAACGACGACGACGACAATAACAACATCGGTGCTGCCGATGTTTTTGATTTTTTTTTTTTTCTTTCTTCTCGGTCAGCTTTGTCGCTGGCCATGGAGCGCGACGGCTCCAGCGGCGGCGTGATCAGAATGGCCACCATTTCCGAGGAGGGTGTGGACAGACGCGTCATCCTGGGAAACCAGCTGCCCAAGTTCTCCACACACTGAAAACTCACACACACACACGTTTACTTTGTCAATAAAAAGTTCGTCAGAATCCTCTTTATTTGCCAAGTATGTCAAAAACACACAAGGAATTTGTCTCCGGTAGTCGGAGCCGCTCGAGTACGACGACAGAGAATACTTTTGAGACATACAGTCATAAAAAACACAGTCACTGAGCAATAAAAGGTTACCAGTTGTGTGGTAACGCCGGTACCATTGATTGATTGATTTATTTGAGTCCTCCAGCAATTAGAGCAGTTTGAAATGACGAATAGAACAATCGTCCGGAGCAATGAGCATTGTGCAAAGGGCGCAGAGACTTCAAGGAATGTGTGCAGTTTAAAGTGACTAAAAGTGGGATAATCTGGGACAGTATCGATTGTACAAATGTTGCAGATGCTACTCAGGCACGAGTGACCGGTATCTGTCAACAACAGACAGGCAAATAGTGCAAAGTGGCGAGACTGCCACAGCGAGTGCCCGAGTAATGTATAATTGGAGACAACAAAATTGGCAGCGAGTTGAAAATTTAGGCTTGAAGAAGGCTTAGTTATTGTTGCGTTTTCTTCAGAATCGATTTGATGGCCATCGGTTTTCCGGTATTGAAGCAAAGCTATAAGTTCATGCAATATAAAAAGACGAAGAAGAAAAGAGTTAAGGAATGAATGCTCAAGCAGCTTTCCATTCTTCCTAAAACAAAGAATGACACGTTGGGTATTTCAGACAGCCACACGGTTTGGCCTCAGGAAAGCGAACAAACAACGGAACACCCCAATGATGTGCTAACAAATAGCATCTACGGGGTGGCGTTACAACGCTTGTCTGAGGCGAAACATCTATGTACTTCCCCCAGGCGGCCTAGGCGCCGACACATTCATGTAACTTGTTTTTTTTCAATGGCATTTCCATTCCTCGAGGTGCGAGCGTTTTGAACAGGGGCGAGTCTAGGTCGAGTACTTTGAGTGGGCTGAGCCCGTGACCTCATTTTGGAATGGCCCCTTCTGAAATCCCCAAAATGTTTTCACTCGAATCCGTGAGCGCCCGTCAGTTGTTCACCGCTTTTTGCGATGCTTTGTGGGAAAATCTGAGTGCACTATATTAGATCACTATGCATTCGGACACCACTTCAAACTGGCGTAGTGGTTAGGGAGTGACTTCGGACACAGCCCGTGTTAGAGAGAGTCACTCTGGAGGTTGAAGTAGCCAAAATACGCAACCTTAACATTGAAGGTGAAGAAATTATGAGCGTGAATGCGAATTTGTCTTAAATTAACTGGCGACCGGATGGAGGGGGAGGGGGGGGGGGGGGGGACCGCATCCAGCGTCGCTGAATCACCTGCGTGACGTCACCGAGCCGGGCGGTGCCAGCGTCTTGTTTCTCTTCCTGTTTTCGGGCACGTGACAAAAACCTTAAAGGTGAGCCGCTCCAAGACGGAAGTGAACATGTCTCCATCGCCTCTCCTCTTCTTTTTCATCCTCCTCTTGGCGCGTCCTCGCGTCGTGCACGCGGACGCGGGGGGTAGCGCGCCCAGCTTCCGGTTCGGCCAGGAGGACTTCGTGGTGGACCTGGAGGACGCCGTCGACGAGGGCGCGGTTCTCTTGGCCGTCGTGCACGCGGGCAACCTGCCCGAGTGTCGGGCCGCGTGCTGCGCGCTTCCGCAATGCAACATCGCGCACGCGGACGCCAACCTGACGTGCGCGCTCTTGGACTGCGTGCACAGAAACAAGTTCGTGTGCCGCTTCGTCCGACGACCCGGGTACCGGACCGTCATCAGGGACGCCGAGTACCGGAAGTACCTGGAAGGACCGCAGGAAGCAGGTGGGTACAAAAAGTCGGCCGGCTCTTGTTCAAATGCTTGCCTTCAACCGTTTGCACTCCGTGGAAACGAAAAACGTGTGCGCGCCCTCTTAATGGGGGATGTCAGTTTGGTCACATTGAAACTCATGTTAAATGTTGAAGTGATTTTTCACATTATCAGACAGACGATTCGAGCGGTAACCCTAAGAGTAGCGGCTTCCTGTGACAAATATTGAGAAAGTTGTCAAAATGCCCCAATGTGTGTGTGGCCAACGTTTTGATGCCAAGTCAAGCGGGGTCGTGGCCATTTTTTCTTGAAACTTTCTTCATCTTTATCCTGTTATTAACAGCTTGGTACCGTGAGAATGCTTGCTTAACACACAGAAATACGCAGCAAGGTGTTAATTATTTACAATTCAAAACAGTAGTTCTATATATTCGAAGGCCACGTGTTCTACGTCATCGGTCGCGGGTGAAAAGCGCCAACGCAGTCAGAACACGCCAGCGCGCGCAAACGAGAGACAGGCAGCCGCCAATTTGAAGCACCTCTGGTTCAGCCCAAATAAAGTCCCGCTGTTCTAGTAGGCTTTTCCGTTATTGCTGACCGCTATTTCAAACTGTTCATAATTCCCCTCGCCAGCGCGGCTCCGCTAAACTCCGCGTGCTTCCCCAGATGAGCCGGCGCCGCCCATCGCCATCGCGGGTCGGGACCGGGTCGTGCAGCCCGGCGCCACGGTGACGCTCGACGGCATCCAGAGTTTGGCCCTCGGTGACGCCCACATCACGGACTACGATTGGACGCTGCAGAGCGGAGACGCCAACGTCGTCATGGAGGTGACGCGCATGGCGTCACGCCGTCCGCCTGCCGTTTGAGAAGGAAATTCACCGGTTGTGATGAAAAATGCCGGTGGCCTGGAAGTGCAAAGCAATATAACAAATTGTGAAACACTTTTGCATTTCACAAAACACATTAACAAAAGCAGAAACACTTTTACAAAAGACAAATTACAATTGAGACCCGGAACCCGGAAAGGGAACGTCCCATTTCACAGGCACTTTCTCGGCAAGACCCGCCCCGCTTCAGAATCAGAATCAGAATCAGAATCAGAATCACCTTAATTTGCCAAGTATGTCCGAAAAACCCACACGGAATTTGTCAACGGGTCGTCGGAGCCGCTCGACTACGACACCAGACGGTCGATTGACAGAGAACGCTTTGGAGACAGAAAGACATTGACAAAAACAGTCGCCGGTACAATTTATTTAATTGTATTCTTATTTTTTTTATATATATAATCGCTATTTGGGATGGAAATCTCGTTCCATCTGCGTAGCCTACCCTTCCCGCGGTGCAGGAGCCAATCATGTTGAAGCGGGGCGGGTCTCGCCGAGAAAGGGCGTGGGATTTCTAAAAATGTCTGTGCAATGGGACGTTCCCTTTTTCCGGGTTTCGGGTCTCAATTGTAATTTGCTTCGTCCTTTGTAAAAGTGTTTTTGCTTTTGTTAATGTGTTTCACAATTTGTGATATTGCTTTGCAGTTCCAGGCCACCGTAGAAAATAGCGTATATATATATATACAAACTTATTTTAATAATCGGTTATCTGTCAATGATTTTTTTTTTCGATTCATCGATGAATGTGATAAAAAAGTTTTCATTTCCATCCCTTTAATCAAAAACAGGACATTGTTTCGAATTGATAGCGCAGAAAATACACAAACATAATTTGGTCCGTAACATCCGTCAGAAAATCATTGATCGTTGTTTTCCAAAGTGATTATTTGTATTTTTATGACACACAAAGATAATTGGTCTGCTTTTATGGAAGGCGGTAGAAATTGTAGTTCTTTAAATGATGACTTGATTATCAGAAGTTGGATAATCGATTAATGGCTTGATTGTTTCCCCTCTAATATATATTGAACAAAAATAAAAACCAAACCCTTATTTTTTCAACATACAGACAAGTCCTGTTTCATTGAAATATTCTTGACAAATATGTCTCAATCTGTGACTGAGCACTTCTCCTTTGCCGAGGTACTCCGTCCATGTCACAGGTGTGGCATACGAAGATGCCTCGCGATGAGACATTGCACAGGTGTGCCTTAGGCTGCCCACAGTGAAAGGCCACTGTAAAATGTGCAAGTTCACGATATCGGGGGGTGCACATTTTCCAGTGGCCTTTTACTGTGGGCACCCTACGGCACACCTGTGATAATCGCGGCGTCTAACTGGCGTCTAGATGCGCCACGGCTGCGACGCGGACAGGTTATCTCGCTAACGGAGGCCAACGACCTCATCAGCGCGTGACGTCCCGTTGCAGAAGACTCCGCTGGCCGACCAGGTGCGACTGTCCCACCTGACGGCGGGACGCTACCGCCTCCGGCTCACCGTCACCGACTCCAACCGGCGATCGGGCAGCGCCGACGTCCAAGTGCTCGTCCTCGGCGCCGACGTGTCCGCCCGTGAGTGCTAGCGGGAATCTTGTTTCGGGAAAAGCTCGATTTCATGAGCGTGAGAGCCACAAACACCGACTGTAACACACCCGCTCACCGCTCACGCTTGAGACCTCGTAACGCTAACGGCTTACATGACACTGCGTGGGAAAAAAGGCTAATGGGGGCCAATTTGCTCATAGGGGTGTACTCACTTTTGCTGCCAGTGGTTTAGACATTGATGGCTGTGTGTGGAGTATTTTGAGGGGACACTAAGCTTCTGCTCGCGAGAACACTCCGGCACCTTTGTGAAACTTGAGAAAAGCTTTTGTGGGCTCACGACGCAACTTTCTTGTCGTGCACTCGAGAAACGTTTTGCTGCAGATGAGAAACGAGAAGTGAGAATGTGAGAAAAGTGCTAAAGCGCGCGGGCGCTGCGTTTCAGGCTACTGCTTGTCCGAGGCCAAGGCGGGCCCGTGCCGCGCCGCTTTACCTCGATGGCGTTACGACGCCACCGCGCGCCAATGTCGGCAGTTTGTGTTCGGGGGATGTAAAGCAAACCGAAACAACTTCCTGTCCAAGGACGAGTGTGTGCAGGCCTGCAGTGGAGTCACACGTAACACGCACGCACATGCACATACAAACACACGCGCACGCGCACAGTAACGTGTTGTGCTTGTTCCCCAATGACATCATCAGAACTACAGCGCATCGCTCTGCCGGCCGGCGGTCAGTCCCACAATGCACCTCTTCACATCACCTGCTGGCCAGCGTGCTGAGTGTGCGTGTGTGTTCAGAGGTGTGCGGCTCCGCGTGTGGTTCTGGCCAGCTGAATTGCGGCGGCAGCTGCTGCCTGGACCAACGTTTGGAGTGTGACGGCGTGACGCAATGCAGCAACGCCGCGGACGAGAAGCACTGCAGCCAACGTGACATACACGCACGCACACAGTCTCTGAAACACATACACACACACACACACACACTCTCTCTAATACACACATACACAATCACACATTAACACACGCTCAGTCACTCTTTTTCTTTCTCACATGCACACGCAACGCAAGCGCACACACTTTCACACACACACGCGCACACACCCGTGTGTCATCTGTGACCTTCGCTTCCTTTCAGTCAACGAGACGTTCTCTCGACTTCTGGACCTCGACGTCAACCGAGGAAAAGGTGAGATGAGACCGCTACGTGCGTGTGTGTTAGCGTGCGGCTCATAAGCCACGCCCCCGTCTGCCCACCCCCCCCCGCAGCCCGCTGCACAGAGCCCCCCCAAACGGGCCCGTGCCGCGCCAGCCACACACGCTGGTACTACAATCCGCTCAAGGAGCGCTGCCGGCGCTTCACGTACGGCGGTTGCCACGGAAACGACAACAACTTTGCCGAGGAGACGCAATGCGATGCCGCCTGCCACGGCGTCACGGGTACGCACGCTCACGTACACACACAAGCAGACACGTGCGCACGCACGTCGGCGGCACCGATGACGCGGCTCGGTGTGTCCGCAGAGCGCGACGTGTTCGCCAGAGGAACGTTTGAACGCTTCGCGGACCGAGACGAAGAAGAAGAAAGCGGCTCGGGTAAGTTGGAACCTCGCGACCCGAAGCGAGACGGCGGACAGCAAGTGACCTCGCCGACGTTGCTGTGCGGGCAGGTTCCGTGGCGTTGGCGGTGATCCTGTCGGCGGCCGTCTCGGCGTCACTGGCCGTCCTGGGCTACTGCTTCCTGAAGAACCGCAGCCGGCGCTCGGGCGGCCACGCGGAAGCGGCCCGCCGAGCCGCGTCGGCGCAGGACCCGCTCGTTTACGAGGGCGCCGCCGATCCCTTGTAGCGGCCCGTCGTTGTCGCGCGGGTGGCGGTAGAAACGGGCGTCGGGGGTGTGGCCACATTGGACGGCCTTTCTTTTCCGTTTGGGTCATTGCTTGCTGAAAATAAAGTTCCTCTTTGTTTGACGAGAGTCGTTGCCTTCGTCATCGCCGTCGACAACGTGACGAGCTTTCCCCCAAATGACAGCGTGTCAAAACGCAGCGCACGCTTCAACCCGAGTACGAAGCAGCAACGATTGAACCTGTCTCGTCCAACGTGACACGCACCCCAACGAATGGATTTGCCCCTCCCATTTTTAGGGACCGCTCTTGAACGGGAAACATTTCCGTCCAGTTGACGATATACCTGGGGGGGGCGCCGTCTAGGGGCGTTGCGCAGGGCGCCAATCAGGCCAGCACCACTACTGGCTTCAACTTTATTTTTAAAACCAGTACAGCACATTTGTTAAGGACAGTTCAGTTGTATTTAACATTTAAGAACCATCTCATACATTTAGAACTGTTCATTTCCCAGAATTTGTTCATGTAACGGTGGCGGAACAGTGGGCGACTGGTTCGCACAGCTGCCTCACAGTTGTGAGGTTGCGGGTTCCAATCTTGCCCGTGCCTGCGTGGCTTTTCTCCGACTCTAAATCGTCTGTAGGTGTGAATGTGAGTGCGAATGGTTGTTTGTTTCTATGTGCCCTGCGATTGGCTGGCGACCGGTTCGGGGTGTGCCCCGCCTCTCGTCCGGAGTCGGCAGGGATGGGCGCCAGCACGCCCGCCGACCCGCATGAGGAAAAGTGCTCCAGAAAATGGGTGAAGGGATGTTTAGGTAAACCTTTTGTTTAACTATGTTGTGAAATACATTTTGACTCACAATGTGAGTACAGATTTAAATGTTCCTATATTTCTAGTTCTAGCAGTTCTAATGGTCAAACTGTATAATTCTAATGAAGTAATTTTCCAGGTGTCAAAGGTTTGAGAACCACTCTACTAAATTGAAACATGGAACTAATCGAACTAAAATTGTACTGTAAATGTAGGTCATAAACACGATTTCTTTTTGGTTCAAATGTGGACGTGAAGAACACCGGCGTTGAAGCGTTATCTAACTTTCTGAGGCTCTGCTGCCCTCTGCAGGACAGCGTGTGAAGTGCGCATCCGTTGCAAAAGCGCAACCTTTGATTTGAATCGGAATTTTGAAATGTGCGCATGCGCACGGGCGGCGGCGGCTGCGAGTCTCGAAGTCTGTCGACGTGAAGAGCGCGGCGGACCAACTTTGGCCAACTTGAACTTTTGCTTCCACGGCCAGGGTGAGTGAGCCTCCAACACAAAAGTTCGTCTCAAAAGTGATTGTTGAACAAGAAAAGAGAACATCGTGGCCGACGTTTCCTGTCTGTCGGTCAGTCAACACGGAAGTAAAGCCCGCCGACACTTTTGTTCGTCTGTTGGCTTCAATTCTGCAGCGGCGTGAAAAGTTCAAGTTGGAACTTGTCAGTCCAAAGTTTCCAGAAGGTGCGGCCGCTTGTAGAAGGAGAAGAAACACTAGTCGGACAATCTGACACACCGTCAAAATGGGCGAAAAAGCTCGACTCAAACTCGGCATCTGGCAAACCGGTTTCGTCAGTCGACGGATGACGAGATACGGTTTCTATGGCAACCCAGGAACGTTCGAACCCGAGCGTGACACCGGTTACCGTGGCAACCGCATCTCGCCGACCGGCGGGCGTGGTCAAAGGGTGGAAATAGTTGTCTTGTCCACGTGGGTCCCTGAACGCATCGCCCCAAATCAGCTTCACTTACACGCTCTCACCTTGTGTGTGTGTGTGCGTGAATGTTGCAAGTGAGGCCTGAAGAAAGTCGGCACTCCTCTGCTGACATCCGCATGCGGGAAAGTGACGTGTTGTGTTACCGGTGACATCGTGTTGATGTTAAAGGGGCATTGTTTTGATGGTGACGTGTTGATATTGAAGGTGAGTTGCGTTGTGTTGATGTTGACGTTGCGTCGCTGCCGTGTCGCTTCCAGGTGTGTGAAGACGCAAGGTGTCAAAGGTGTTTTCTTGACAGGTCGCTAACAACGCATCGGCGAAAGCGCAGCGTGCCAAATGTGGCGATTTGCTTGAAAAGTTGACGCTTGGCCTGCCGTTGGCGACAGTAAGCCAACAAACAACAAAAGTTGTGTGGCAACTTTTCTTATTGGGAAAGTGCAACATGTAAAGACTCACGATGGCATGTGCTTTATTTAGGGATGTTGTTGTTGTCGTGCGGCGGTGGCTGCCAGCGCTCGTGACAATGCACAATGGACACCGGTGTGTGCGTAGAGCGCTTGTTTGTGTGCGCTCAAAATCCTTTGCATCCCGAACAGCATTTCTTTGGGGGGGGGGGGGGGGGGGTAGCCTTTCTGTCACCCTTCCAGTCTCTCTGGCGCAACTTGCAGACGACACTGCGCAATTACGGCTTCTTGTGTTGTCGGGGCAGCGAATCACGGTTCTGAGGACCGGGTTTCGATTCCCGGCCCCGCCTGTGTGGAGTTTGCACGTTCTCCCCGTGCCTGCGTGGCTTTTCTCCGGGCGCTCCGGTTTCCTCCCACATCCCAAAAACATGCGTGAATTGGAGACTCTAAAATTGCCCGTAGGTGTGAATGGTTGTTTGTTCTTATGTGCCCTGCGACCGGTTCGGGCGCACCCCTCCTCTCGCCCGATGACAGCTGGGAGAGGCTCCGGCACGCCCGCGACCCGCGTGAGGAGAAGCGGCTCAGAAGATGGATGGATGGATGGAGTGCACTTGCGACGGATTGGGTGCCCTGAGATGGAACCGCCCTGGTTGACTGAGAAGATTCACAGGCAGGTTGCTTGTGTTGTCTGGAAGGTGGAAGGCGAGTTTTAAATGAACCCATTTTGTGTGTGACCGTGATGGCAAGCGGCAGCAAAAGGCTAAGCGGCCGTCCGGCAGGGGGCGTCGCAGAAAACGCCCCGACTTTGCGTCTAATTGGATCAGGGTCAGGCCGCCGCTTAGATTTCCGTCCGCTTCCCGATCGCCTCTCTCACCGGCCGAAGGTAAGAGAAGAAATAAATGTACCGGCGCCGATTGTTTTCTTCCCACTCGCGTGTCCTGCAACACACGTGCGCTTCCGCGCCGGTGGCGTGTCTGCGGCGTCTCGTTCCCGACTGCGCCCGCTTTGCGTCTGGAAATTGAAACGTCGCAATAGAAGCTTCCGGATGATACTTTTAATACTCGATTAGTGCGCTGAAGTAGATGTTTTTCTTTCAGGTGCGTTACTTGAGTGTTTAATGTTCTGCTGATTGGCTATTGGTGGCGTGTGTCAGTCAGTCAGCATCTAATGACCAGGAGATAATCTCAGGAGGTCACATGAGCAGACTCTTAATCACCACGGAAACCAGTTGACACCAAGATAAGTCGGTTACAGCACGCTAAGCTCCTCTCTGCAGGGGGACGCGCACATCGACGCCCCCCAGTGGTGCGGAGACAGACCCGCGAATATGCGTCCTATTTATAGAAGAAGCGCTCGTGCCGTAGTTGCATCCGGAGATGCAACGATGAATCGATTCATCATTTAGAGACTTTGTTTAACTTCACGTTGTCCAAGTCGTCGTCATTTCAGCCTCTCGACAGCCAATATTCTCCGATTTCGCTCGTCCTCCATGTAAGAAGACTGGTGATCTGTTTTTAACCCAAATGAGACATTTACAAACGTCTGCTTTGACTTTGGAAAACAATCATCAGCATTATTTCCAATTTTTATTTTTTTTATTTTCATTGAGTTATTTTATTTCTTCTCTGTTTTCTGACGGATGTCACGGGGCAAACCAGTAACTGAATCATCATCAATTTCTGTTTGTGCATTTTCTGTACTGTCAATTTGAAATAATGTCCATCTTTTCTAATAAAGGGATGGCAATTATTATTATTATTTCTTTTTATCCCATTCATCAGTTAATCGAGAAATAATCAACAGACGAATCCGTCCGTTTTCTGTACCGCTTATCCGCGCCTAACCCGGCTAAGTGCGGGCGAGAGGCAGGGTACACCCTGAACTGGTCGCCAGCCAATCGCGGGCCACATAGAAACAAACAACCATTCACACTCACGTTCATACCTACGGACAATTTAGTCTTCAATTAACCTACCGTGCATGTTTTTGGGATGCGGGAGGAAATCAGAGTCCCTAAAGATAAAAACAACAGACAAAAAAAAAACACAGGCACGAGGAGAACATGCAAACTCCACACAGGAAGGCCGGATTTGAACCTCGGTCCTCAGAACTGGGAGGCAGAGGTGCTAACCAGTCATCCGCCGTGCCGCCAACAGATGAGTCGATTATTAAAATAATTATTAGTTTCCGCCTTAGTTGAATCACCGTAGCGACATCGTCACCATGTTGCCCTCCGGTCAATCCTCTCCCCGCAGAGTCGCTCGCTTCCCGCGGGGGCGCCAGTGAGCCGTCGTCGCGCGTCCCGCGCCCGCCCGTTTCTCCTCGCTGACCGCGAGCGCCGAGAAGGGCGGAGTCGATTCATGTGACCAGAAGGGGCGGTGCATCATCATGGCGCTGACGTACCTGGACCGCGTGGTCTCGGAGATCATCGAGACCGAGAGGACGTACGTCAGAGACCTGCGGATGATTGTGGAGGTGACTGGGTCTTCGGGAAAATAATGGGAAATTTCCTTTTGAGTAGCGACGTGACAAGTGGCCGCCATATTTGTGGAATTTCCTGAAGAAAAGGGAGTGCGCTCTTCAAACGCCTCCGCAACAAATACGTTCCGGAAAAACAATTCTCCTGCTCTTCTCGCCGATAATGTTCCATTACTTTTAGGGCAAGTGAAGCCCTTCGAAAGGTCACGCTCCTTTAGTTGCGTCCACTTTTTGGAATTATTGGGGAATATTCTTTTGATCTGAAACATGTCAGCCAATGGGAGAAGGGCTTCCTTCCCCTAGTAGCAGACCAAATGAAAGGCTCCAAGAGATACGTTGACAAAGAATAACAATCGAGTTGTACTGTTTGACTATCATTTGAAGGCATGTATGGAGCAAATTTTCTATCGGCGCTATCACGCAAAAACCTTCCCCAAATAGGCTGTTTCTCCAGAACCCCTCATCCGGTTTTCAGAATTCTCGGTGCGTCTTACTCAGGTTGAAGCGGCCATTCCAACGTTTGGACAGACAACTCTTGCCGCATTGTTAATTCCAGTTACTGGGAATGACGGACGCTCGCTCACGCCGTTGCTGTGTTGGCAACCATTCACTCGGATCCGACTCCCCAATCGCTGCCAAGCGTTTTCTAGCGGACATTTGAGGGAAGTCCGACTACTATCTGGGATGTCCACGAGTTGAAGTGGCCGCTCCAAGCACACTCAGCCTTTTGGCAGACTGTGACTTTTGGCAAATCTTGTCACGTGGCTATTTCAAGGCCACGAGGTAATTCCCACATCGCGGTCGTATCCCGTCCCGCCAGGACTACCTGGCGCACATCATCGACCAGGCGGACCTGAGCGTCCGCCCGGAGCAGGTCTGCTTCCTCTTCGGCAACATCGAGGACATTTACGAGTTCAACAGGTGAGGAAACAAAGCGTTTGTCGTCCTTCGACGCCTGAACGCGTCTCTCGTCGGCAGCGAGCTGCTTCAGGATCTGGACCTGTGCCAGCGGGACGCGGTGGCGGTGGCCAGGTGCTTCGTCACGAAGGTGAGGAAAGTGCGCTCGCTCCTTCCGGGGCTTCCGACCTCGCAAATAATCACGCGCGCCCGTGTGATTTCATTTCAGAGCGAGTACTTTGACATCTACACTCAGTATTGCACCAACTACCCGAAGTGAGGCCTCCGCCCGTGCGCACGTCGTCGACCTTTTGTCCCGCCCGCGCGGCCCCCTCTGACCGCCCGTGCGCTCGTTGCAGCTCGGTGGCGGCGCTGACCGACTGCATGCAGGACAAAAGTCTGGCCGTCTTCTTCCGGGAGCGCCAGGCCGCCTCGAAGCGGCCGCTGCCTTTGGGCTCGTACCTGCTCAAACCCGTCCAGAGGATCCTCAAGTACCACCTGCTGCTCCAGGTGACGTCACGACGACGAGGAGGAGGACGCCCCGCAGATCCGTAGGAACTCGGTTCAGTGGGCAACGGCAAACAGTTGAACGACCGAGCACTCGGATGCGGCGTGTTCCCTTGTTTGGTCCCGAAATACGTTGTTGTTGTTTTTGTTTTTTTAACTGCACATAATGACTCTTGGTTCATTCGTCTATGCCAGCGACATGTAGAAATCAATGAAATGCCGGAAAGGTCCAATGAACCCGCGTCTCCGCCTGTTGCCATTCAAACAGACGAGAGAATAATTGGCCGCTTCGTTTTTACGTTTAGGAAATCGCCAAGCACTTTGACCCCAAGGAGGAAGGCTACGAGGTGGTGGAGGAGGCCATCGTCACCATGACGAGCGTGGCCTGGTACATCAACGACATGAAGCGCAAACACGAGCACGCCGTCAGACTGCAGGTCAGAGGTGGCCAAGTCCAAATGGTTCCGAAAAGGCTTCTGGAGCCCCAAAATTCCCAAAGTCCAACAGGAGACGGCGGCCGGGCATCCGGCGGGTGCCGAACCCGCGCATTTATCGGGGAGTCGCGTGTTCGCGATCGTTCCTCGTTCCCGGCTCTCGAATCACTGCAAAGGGATTCTCGGGGGACATTTGAGGGAAGAACCGTCGAGGTCGGGCGGGTCAAAACTCATTTTGAGTTCACAGGCCACATTCACCTCAATTTCCGGTGTATTCGTGGCTTCATATATGATATTATAAGTTCCTAGCAAACTGTTCCCAAATGTTCCCATTGTTTTGGGAGTAAGTATATTCAGAAAATAGTCGCATTTATTGATTATGATCTTAATGCAAATGCTGAAAATCATATGACCAATCTGAAAGTTCTTAACGAAATCGATTGCAATTTTGTTACAGTTGAACAGTTTTGTTTCTTCATTTACACGTGCAACTTACAGATCAAAGTGGATCTAGATATAGTATGTACCGTTTATAAAACGAGTCTGTTCCGCTCTCGAAATGATTTTGAGGGTACCTACATTTCTGCATCCATCTGGAAATCGCAACAAGCTCGAGTGAGTCATCACGCCCCACAAACAAAAGTGGGAACTTGTCAGAAAAAGCAGGCGCTCATCGTAAAGTTGTAAACGGGTACATTGAAATACATCCAAGTTGCGGCTTTGAAAGCGCTTTGAAAGCAAAACATTCCACCAAAGCAACCTCTGTTGACTGACATTTTGCCAGGTCCCGTATTTCGTCTATTTGTGACTCTCTAGCATGGACTTAGTATAAAAGTTTCAATTTCATTTCCAAAAAACAATTTGTTTCTGTCACCCGAGTGTCCAGAAAAGGCCCGCCTGACAGCTACTTGTGTTGGAGCCACTTTCGGACCCGCTCTGTCCATATTTGGCTAAGACCGCCCCCTTTCCTCTTATCGGTTGCCTCCGTGTCGCGAGAGCACACGCCGTCGACAGCGCCGGCTCGGGAGCGGAGACGTAGGCGGAGATCTTCGCCAGTGACGTCGAGAAATTCCAATGAGCTGATTTCGGGCCTCTCGGCGCAAAACCGTCTGGAGCTCAGGAATGCGGGGTTCATTTGAATTCATACAGTATTCCACGTGTTTACTGAGGCGCCATAGAAACAATATTGCATCCCAAACACGAGAAGAAGTTGTTTTGGCCAAATATGTCCCCTCTAAAATATTGATTTCGGTTAGATTTAGGACAAAGGTGGCGTAGCATTTGTTATGACGTAGGCGGACTTTGCTCCTGAAGCGTGGCACCTTTTTTACCTTGAACAAGTGCATCGATATCAGGTGTCCAATTGCGGGTAGCAGGCAATTTCAGAAGGTCATTCGAGCGGTAAGTGGTCAATGAGTGAGATTTTGTTTCCGCCGGCGCCTCGTCGTGGATTCGATTCCAGAATCAGACTCGGAATTCCTCTTTACTGCCAAGCGTGTCAAAAACGCACGAGGGATTTGTCCCCCGCGAGTCGGAGCCGCTCGAGCGTGACAATAGACGATCGATGATGCGGGACAATTTGGGTTTAGGGAGGCTTTCGCCCGTTGTAATCAGGCGCCCGGTCCTCGTCGCCTTCTGCGCAGTGACCGAACCCGATGTGGGCCCGCGCTCCTTAGAATGACGTCGACCGGCAGGTCTGATAGAACTGGAATTCCAGATGGCTGGGCCTGCCCTTTTTTCAGGCAATAGTGCCTTTTAGTAAGTTCAAACAAACGCTGCAAAGGGATTCTTGAGGGAACCTTGCAGGCGGTCAAGTGGCCAATCCAGCCACACATTTCCACAGAACATTTTGGGCAAGTCTTGTCACACTGCTGATAAAAGTCAAAAGATGAATGGAAAAAAAAGATGTTCCCCCATGTCAACGCTGTCCCCAAAGTCTCAACCGGCATTTACTGAAGTAACAAGCCCGTTTTGACAAAGTAACAAGGAGAAACAACAGATAAGTGTATTCGACTGGAGGGAGGAACAGTGGTCATAAAGTAATACAAAGTAAATAACAAAGTTAGGACCCGCGGATTCGCCGGTTTGCCGAGTTTTCTTTTTTCTCTCCAATTTTTGCCTTTTTGTTTGGAACCTTGAAAGCCATTATTGGCGCTATAGCCCCGATTATTCAAGTTTTGTTGGGGGTTCAAAAAGAAACAAACTGCACGTGTGTGTGTGTGTGTGTGTGTATATATATATATATATATATAGATATAGATAGATAGCGGTTAACAGTTATAACGGGTGTTAATGATTCCACTATTGTCCGTGTTTGTACTCGCGCGCACACACAGCGAGCCGGCCGCCGTGCTTTTTGTGCTCTCGCAGGAGGTTCAGTCGCTGCTGCTGAACTGGAAAGGTCCGGACCTGACCACGTACGGCGAGCTGGTCCTGGAGGGAACCTTCAAGGTCCACCGGGCCAAAAACGAGCGAACCCTCTTCCTTTTGGAGCGCGTGCTGCTCATCACCAAACGCCGCGGCGAGCACTACGTGTACAAGGAGCACATCTCGGTGAGACGCGCGCATCGACGCCACGATTTGCACGCCGCCCGCATCGCGGCACTCGCTTCCGAGCGCTCGCCGACGGGAAGCGGGCGGCCGGAGGACACTTTGTACACGATGTGAAATGTGCAGGCCCGGTGACGGAGGTCCACTAGGACTGACCTCGCTGACTGGGCCACGCCCCTTAAAGGCACGCATCCACAGTAATCGAGCAAGTTGAATATGAATTGAAATAAAGAGCGCCTCGTTGTTGTCGTTGCGTCAGTGCTCCGCGCTGATGCTGATCGAGATCACCAAAGACAGTTTGAGCTTCAGCGTGACTCACTACAAACAACCCAAGCAGCCGCGCACCGTGCAGGTCAGCGGGCGCCGTTGCCAGGGGGCGGGGCTTCAGCGCATCACATGACCAACCGCCGCCCTTTGTTTCTCAGGCCAAATCCGTGGAGGAGAAAAAGATGTGGGCCCGACACATCAAACGCATCATTCTGGAAAACCACCACGATATCATCCCGCAGAAGGTCGGCGTCGCTTTCGACTTCGGCATAAGCGTGTCGTAATTCCAGTTTAAAATCCAGTGTGAATAAAGTTATTGCGGTGTGTGTTTCAGGCCAAAGACGCCATCTTGAATACCAGACGTGAGTAAAGCTGAAAAACTAAAGAAAACGTCCGAGAGTACAGGTGTGACGATAACGTGGCAGACGTCGCCCCCTGTAGATCCTACCAGGCGTCGCTACTGCCCTGAGAGGCTCAAGAAAGTTCCGTCCTGTTCACCCGACGAGTTCCCACGTCAACGCTCGGCAGGTGAACCCTACGCACGCACGCACGCACGCACGCACGCACGATCTTTGAGGAACGGGCGACGGGTGGATGGATGGAAGGATGAATGGAGGGACGGACGATCATGAAATTGATGTTGACGTCGTTTCTGCTTCAGACGCGAACGAGAGAATTGAGTCGAGCGCCGGAGGTAAACCCTTGAATTGATTATCGATTGATTTTTTGATCATTTCTGTCATCGTCGTCATCACCTTGTTGTTTGCAGGGCAAGTGGGCGGGGTCGCCAAGGTAAGAAGCACTTCAAAACGTTGTGTATTGATTAACGGAATTCAGGATCATCAAGACGATGAAAAGGTAAAAGCAGGACTTGTGGAGGAGACGTGATGACTGCCATCAGGTGGTTACCGTGACAACCGCGTTTGCTTCTGAATTAAACTCACTGGAGAGAGAGCAGAGGACGCGTGGACATCAAGTATACATCTCGACCCCTAGAGGGGTCACCATTGAATCGATGAATCCAACACTAATCCATCATCGACAACAATTTTGATCAATTTGGATGAATCCTGTCGAGGCCTTGTCTAACTTCAACTTGTCCAAATCATCTGATTTTGGATTTCTTTAGGTCTCCATGAAAGCAGACCGATTATCTGCGGCAGTATTTTCAAAATAAGACATTTGCAAATAATCTGCTTTGACTTTGGAAAACAATTGTTAATTTTCTGTCGGATGCTCCGGACCCGACCAGTAACTGAAAATAATAGTGAGGTGACTCGATGAAAGTGATTTGCAGCATTTATGGAGCCGAGGCGCATATTTTACAATTGGGAAATCTCACGGCACACCAACAAACAAAAATGTCACCAAAGGTGGAGACATTCATGTCTGCGTGTACTTGCTGCCATCTCATAGAAGAGCATTCGTTTGTTCTGTCTGTCACTATGCCTCACTGGCATAAATAGAGGAAGAAAGATACATTATTTCTCAAAAAGAAATCCTTTTTGGAGCAATTAAAGAAAATGGGATCATTTCCCACGGCACACCTGAAGAGCGCTCACGGCGCACTGGTTGGGAATCGCTGCTCTATGATCAAAATGATACTTATTTGCAGTTATTCGTGGTCTGAATAACGCGTGACTGATGTGCAGGGGAACTTGAAGCAGCCTCAGAACCTTCACTCCCTCTCGTATCGTATCGCTTCAATGCAATCGACTCGAAAGCAAAATACATTTGTATCCGATTAATCGATGGAATAATTGAGAGAAGAATGGATTCAAAAAATATTCGACCGTGACGGCCCTAATCGAAACACCGTACCGTAGCCCTCAATATGTGTGGAACATTCGGAGGGCCGACATTTCTTTCTCAAGAGCCCGGAGTCTACAGTTGTTTTTAAATTAGCTTGTGTGACTTGTCGAAGGAGACGGACAGGAGCGACGTTTCCTTCAACGATTCCAATGAAGAAAGCGGCCTCGGTGAAGAGGAGGAGCCCGTAGGACCCGAAGCAGCTTGTGAGCAGGTCAGTCCAAGTCCACCTTTGGCCAAGCAACCGCCGATGTCAGTGTTCAGCAGAGGTGGGAGGAAGTCACATCCAGTATGTGCAAGTTACAAGGAAGTCTCAAGTCTTAAACTTCAAGATTAAAAAAATCAAGCAAGTCAAGTCATACGCAAAAAAAAAAAAGCTTTCAAAAACAAAACAAATAGCACACTACCTTGAAAATGCAGCTTATTAAATACAGTCCTGCAAGATTTGCCAAGCCATGTAGTTCAAGTCATTCATTTCAGCTTTCAGTTTCAGCAAACAATGTCCCAAGTCCTAAAACTGGCAACTTGAGTCTGACTTGACTCCAGTCATGTAACCAGAGTCCCCCACCTCTGGTGTTCAGGCTGTCACTTCCTCGGGGTTCTCTTCTTGATCAATTTCTTCTCTCCTAACACACTCCAAGGAATCCATCCTTCCTTTGCAGATGTCCACGGAAGAGGAAGCGTTGGGTTCTCTACTTCCTCCAGAGTCCTGCCCATTGTCTGAGGACCTGAAACCTGCCCAAGTCCCCGTGTGCGCGGAGGACCCGTTGTCCGCCACCCCAGAGTCAGAATCTAAACCCGGAAGTAGCGGAGAATCCTCTGAAGACGAGGATGGCGAGAAGGAAGCGGATGGAAACGGCAGCATTCTTCCTTCGTCCGTCCTGGATAAAGCGGGCACTATCGCAGAGCACTTTAGCGGCGTGAAGCGAGGCGCTCCGGGCCAGGATGACGTCTGCTCTCCGGGAGCTTCGCCACGGTTACCCGTCGCGACCAGAGGTCACCTCAGTTTCAGTGCCAAACACGGCGGACCCGGACCGTCTTCGCCGCTCAACAGCGTCGGCTCGGATCTGAGCGAAGCCGACCGGATGCTCCTGTCTCCTCGGGGCGACGCTCACTTTGACGAGGACAGCGGTGTTCTGCGAAGGCGAGACTCGACCCTCTCCAGTCAGGACCAACTTCTCATCGGGAAGATCAAGATATACTACGAGAAAGCAGAGAACCAGGAAGCCGGCTTCGGCCTCCAGCGTAGGGAGAGTCTGACGTACATCCCGGCAGGCGTCGTGAAAACGTCGGTCAGCCGCCTTAACAGCGTCCCCGCCCGGACCGAGCCCTTGCCCCCAGCTGTGGACTCAAGTTCACTGCCATCCAATTCCAAAGGTCGCGTGGTCTCCAGTGACTCTTTGGATGGTCAGAGAAGCGCAAGTCCCCAAAATTCTGGGTTGCTTGTCAAAGGGTTCTCCCGGTCCAGACCGCAAAGGCAACAGAACGCAGAGGATGAAGACTTCAGACCTTCCAGCGAAATGCTCAAAGTCCGGCAGGTGATGGAAAAGCAACTCGGCGGGACTTTCAGCCTTTCCGACGTTACCAACAAAAGACTTCAAAAGGAGGGAGCTCAGCTGGACCTGGACTCCACCTCACGGGAGACCGTTGCGGCTTCGTCCCTCAGACACAAAGCCAACAGCAGGACCCGCACAGCGAACTTGACCGTTCCTCCCGGTGCGCTCAGAGCTCAGCTTCCTCAAGGCGCCCAACTTGGAACACACGCCGTAGACGAGGACGAGAAACTGACAGATGACAAAGCGGACAGCAAGGTCCGCTATCTCGCACGTCAGTACAGCCAGCGCCTCAAAAGCGTCACGCCGCTTGTCGGACGGCGAAGTTCCGGAAGCCTGACGGCCAAGCGGACCCTGGCCTGCGTGCTGGAGGAAAGCCCAGACAGCGGTAAGAAAAGCTGTCGTTATAGATTAGCTCATGTACTAGCATGGCTAATGGTATTTTTGGTTTGTGAACTTGTATACGGTGGACCTCACACCGCGGCTTGGTCCCTAACCCGCGCCAGTGGTGAAAATCTGCGAGTAATTGAACACGTTCTGCAAAATGTGCTCCAAGCCTCTTACTTACGACTTGACCGAGTGACGAGGCTGACAGCAGCTGCTGCTTGACTGTGCTTGTCTTAACCTGTTTTGCGATTCTGAAAAATGCATCAGAGACAATGGCTCTCCTTTCCCACGTGCGAGGGCATTACGGTAACAGTAGAAACCCAGCAAAAAGGATTGCTTCAAAAAAACTAACAGACAGACACAGTGGGGAAACCACGGTTTGTGAATTTGTGAATGGTGAACTGCGAACAGGGTTGGGGTTTACTGTATCAGCTTAGTTGCTAATAGTGTTGCTGACCGATGTTTGTTAGCTTATTTACGAGGGCGGCTGACATTTGTTAGCAACGCTAACGATTGAGCGTGGCCTCTAATTGTTTGGCAGGTCCCGGTCCGACTCTGCCAGCCGCCGCTCCCGTGGATCAGGTGCCGCCGCGGAGTCCCGAGCCCGCCGGCGTCTCTCCGGGTCAGAGTCGCTCTCGCAGTCCCGCCGGCGCCATCTGTGCACCTCAGTCCGCCGAGGGCTTCGACTGGCCCGACGTGCGAGAACTGCGGTCCAAGTACTCGGACGGGAGCGGGTCTAACGCGGCGAGCCGGAGTTCCTCCGTCCCGGAGCAAATGTTTGACGTCGGGTCGAGGCGGCGTTCCTCGAGCGACGCTCCGCCTCGTGGGCCCTATGCCACCTCCGGCCGCCTTAAATCCCACAAGGGGCTCCACAGACCACATTCTCCGGACCCTTGGCTTAGCGGCGCCCTCGCGCGCGAGACCCGAGGGCAGCGGGCCGCTAACGACGCTGCTGATCACGTTACGGCCCGGGAACCGCGAGAAAAGTTCCCTCGGCGGGAGCTCTTGGTCACCGGGAAGCTTTCACCAGAAGCCGACCCAGAACCGGCTGAGGCAATCGATGAAGATGACGACGACGCTTACGTTGAGATCCGCTCGCCAACCAGTCGGGAGAAGATTTCCATCTTGGCCGTCATGGACCGCTGCCGGGCCTACCAGGAGTCGGACGAGTACAAACAGAGAAGTCAACTTGCTAAGTCTCCGGACGGAGGCCGGTCCCAAACTGCTGGAGATCCCCTCAAAACCACCGGAGACCACTTCCAAACCTCGGCCGCTACTGGACAGCACAACGTAGTGAAAAATCTCCGACAAAAGTTCCAGAAGCTCAACTCCTAAAACGCAGAAATCCACTCAACGAAAATGAGAATTCATATGGAATGCCGTTGGAGCATTTATTCCATACCCTACTAGTGTGTCGAATTGTCCATGTACTAGTACACTCTTTTTCCTCACTCTTTAGACAACTCAGTGCACCAGTCGCAAAACTAGGGCACACTAGTAACATTTTTACCACTACTAGTGACCCCGTTTTTCTACTAGTACACAATTAACTCTTACCAGTAAACTACTGTGCTACCCTATTAACACTACTAGACCCAACTGGTAGGCCTGTGCCACGCACTAGTAGCCTCCTTCTCAAGAATATCCGGCGTAAGGTCCGTGTACTTGTAGTCGGACCATTTTGGCATACTTATAGGACAACTACATGTTACTAGTGAGGCAAAAACTGTGCACTCGTTGATATCTGTGTGCTACTAGTGCTAACTGTTAGATAATTTCACTGCTAGCACAGTTTTGCCTCACTAGCAACATGTTGTCGTTCCACTAGTGTGAATGTGCTAGTACATGCACTAGTGCACTAGTAGGATAAATATATCAGTCAAATAAATGCTTAAACGAGCGGCCTGCTTGCTGTAGATTGATGTCATGTGACCTTGCTTCAAGGGGCAGGTCACGTGATGGTCTGCTTACCGTCTCCATGGCAACAACAAACAAGGACGTTAACTCCCTCGAAGGTCCTGACTAGTTGGTTTTCTTCTTCAAATGAGTCATTTTATACTGATTGATTCGAAACACGCTACGAGCTTGAGTGCTTTGTAGTAATATTGAATGTCACGACTATTGTAATGTGTGTATTCTGTACAGCACTTCCATATTTATTGGCGAAATAAAACACTGGCTGGCCTCCTGGGCTGTGGAAAAATCAAGGTCACGTGAGCGCCTTTTTCGGAGCGCAAAGCGAGTGATGGGGTTGGGCGCATGACGTCACAAAAACAGCGTAGCGCGGTGTGTTGCAGCAGGTTGGAGATGCGCCGGAAACCGGCCAGCCTTCACACCGAAAGCTTGGCCGTCGCTAAAGACTGCAGCGTGTGAAAGCAGCAAGTACACTTTTACTCCAGAGCATTTTGCTTCCGGACAGGATTCTCAGATGTCGTTTTTCGACCAATGTCGTCCGTCAAACGGCGACGAAAATGCGTACGGTATTTTATTGTGAAGGCCGACGGGTGTTCGTTCTCTCGCGTGGCCAACGCGCTGCGTCTTGACGCAGCGGGACGGGTGGCGTCTGCTCTGGTCCTGGTCCCGGTCCCGGTCCTGGTCTGGTGCGTCTGGAGGAGACGCAACAGGATGCCCCTCGCAGCGTCGTCATCGCCATCATCATCATCATCAGCAGCAGCTTTCCGACCGGCACAGTCGCGCTTCGGGAAAGGCGCCTCAGTCCGGCTCAGCATCCCGTCGATCCGAGGTGAGGGGAGACGGGCCGGGGCGTGAAGGAAGGGGGGCACGCGGGGTGGGAGCGCTTCCTGCTCGGCTCTGCCCGGCCCGGTTCGGTTCGGTTCGGTTCGTTTCAGCTGTCAGTCACTGTGCGCGGTGGCGCTGGCACTTCGGTTTCTGCTGAAGCACACTCCTCCTCCTGCCGTGCCTGAGGGTGGGGCTCGGTGGTGGTGATGATGGTGATGGTGATGATGATGATGATGATGATGATGATGATGACATCCCTCCCAGAATGCTTAGCGCCTGACAAGATGAGCGTGACGTCGTGGTTCCTGGTTAGCAGCTCCGGCACGCGCCACCGCCTCCCCAAGGAGATGATCTTCGTGGGCCGCGAGGACTGCGAGCTCGTGCTGCAGGTCAGTGGGCCCGCCCCGCCGCACCGCTTCCCGTGCGCTTCCTGTCGGCGGTCTGTCATCGCGGCGACGCTTTGCCCGTCTGCAGTCTCGCAGCGTGGACAAGCAGCACGCCGTCATCAACTACAACGCCACCGCAGACCGGCACCTGGTCAAGGACTTGGGCAGCCTGAACGGGGTGAGGGTCTCTATCTTCCGAGGCGCCACGACGTCACGGCTGACTATCGACGTCCGTCGTTTTCTTGCAGACGTTCGTGAACGACCTGAGGATTCCCGACCAGACGTACGTGACGCTGAAAGCGTCCGACGTCCTCCGATTCGGATACGATATCCTTCGGCGTCCACGTTAACACGCTTTCACACCTCCTTTCCGTTTGAACGTGTCACACAGCTCGAGTGAAGTGAAACCAAAAATCGAGCGGCTCAGGTACTGTAATGTCCCGGCACGCGGGCAAGGAGTGCCACAGTCGCCGTTTACAAACGCACCAACGCAGAACGACAACACTCGCAAGGAGCTGCTGTAGGCCGCAACCGAGGCCAGCCGCTGACGTCACGCACTAGAACACGTCAAACGCAGGAATATTACAGCATGTAGGGTCATTGCGCGTCATGAATGTTTTTGGGGAGGCGGGGGGCCGGAATGTATTACTGCTACGGTATTTCGATTCCTTTTCAATGGGTGAAATTGATTTGACGGTCCAAATATTTAACGGACGTGCAGCAGTCATTTGGTTGTTGTTTTTTTCATTAACACGCGAACACATTCTCACGTCTACGTTCTGGAGAAGAGTCAACACAAAGTCCCCGAAGAGGCTCTCAAGGTCAGCGCGGCGCCGGTGAAAACCTTAAATTGCCCTTCCGTATAAATGTGAGCGTGAATGCTCGTTTGACTGCGCGTGCCTCGCGATTGACTGACGAGCGGTTCGCGGTGTCGCCCGCTCTCGCCCGGAGTCGGCCGGGATCGGCTCCAGCTCACCGTGACGTGACCCGAACCGGGACGAGCGCTCTACAGATTGGACAGATGGACTTGAACCACTTGTTTGGGTCCGCGAGGTTTTACAAAGATGACAAACACAATTATGCAGGTGAAAAAATGTTTTAATGTCGTGAGTCACGCGGCAGACAAATAGGACGGCGTGTTAATTCATACCCGGAGACGTTTGCTGTGTGAATGTTGTCGCGGACGCAAACGGGATTCGGGATCAGATTTGTGCCATGTTGCGGGGGGGGGGGGGGGTGTAGCGGTAGGATAAGCGAAGATACGCGATCGACTCGCTGACAGGGACGTCGACGAGCTCGGCAAAGACGAAGGTCGGTGCTGACGATGAGCGCCTCCTGTCCTTGCAGCACGAGAAGTACGCCGGCCAATTGCAGATGAGCCTGAAGGCGTCTCACGCGAAGAAGACGGAGCTCGACAAGAACCCCGGCGGCAAGAGTCTGACGCAAGGTACGTTACCGAACCGGGCGATGTACGCTAAGCAATCGGTCGTTGCAGGCTACGCTACGTAACGAGACGATGGTGTTGTATTGTTGTAGACCAATAAATGGGCCGATAAGCCAGAAAAGGACACAGACACAGGCGCTTCTGATCTTTGTACACGTGCGAGCTGCGCAAACAATTAGAGGACCCCCACTGCGATTCTTGGAATCTTGCGATGCTAAGGTCAAGGGCACCGTAACCCAGGAGGGAGCTTGCTCTCGTCAAAGGAAGCTCGCTGTGTAAACGGGTTTTCCTAGGGTTGCGCGATGGGGCCAAGTGACCTTAAAAGTTCATTCGACCGTACAGCCCCCCCATTTTGGGGTCATTGACCCCAAACCAAACTCATGTTTCATGATTCTTCTTTCTAACCAAACCAGTCGACACAGAGAATGTAACCCGTCGATACGGAGTACGTAAGCGTAACGCGGAGAGTCGGACGTGCCGCGTCCTTTCGTATTCGTCACGGCTGTCCTTGCGGTCGTCACAGAGGCGCCGACCCCGCGGCCCACGCCGCTGTACGGGCAGCCGTCTTGGTGGGGTGAGGAGGATTGCGGGAGTCGGCCGGACAGCGGAGATGAGCCTCACGGAGAAGACCCTCGCAGAGGTGAGCCTTACAGAGACGGACCGGGTCAAACCTTGGAACCCTTCTAGAACCCTGGTGTCAAACTCTCAGTCCGAGGGCCAGGTTGGGCCCCCCGCGTCGTTTCAGGTCACCCACCCGCGAAAGCAAACCCTGTCTACTTCACGTTTCTTGCTAGATGGTTCATTTTGGCAGAAAATCGCGACCAAAATAGAAATTGACTCGATTCTTTCTTTGTTGTAACAATGTCTCTGGGCAATTCTACTACGGTCGAAAATCCTGTTTAGGAACCTTATCGCATTTGTAAGGAAAACCCATTTGTGGGATGAGCAGCTGATCAGAGAATGTGGGTGCGTGGGTTGCAGCTATGGACGGGCCTAGATAAGAATTCAGCCATTCCGATTGTATAATCGATACTGCTTATCGATCCGATTAGCGTGGGTTCTATTATCGATTGTCTTTGGGTGAGGAAATGAAGTCATGCAAATGGTTTGTTTGCTCCGCCTCCTTCATTTTTAGGCTTTTCTATTCCCATCCGTAGTTGCGCCGGAACAGACTAAACCAAAGCAGAACTTTGATGCGGCCCGCTACCGAAAGGAGTTTGATGACACCGGTTCTCGACAGTCCGAGGTCTGTTGCAAGCTATGCCGTTCGTCCGATTTCGTTCGTCTGTTTTCTCAGAGGTGCAGAGAGAAGCTCCGCCGCCTGCGGATCCCGATTTCGCCGGATGTCTTTCCAGTCCCCAAACGAAAACCCTATTCGCGCCGTACCAGCGCGAGGCCAGCTACTTCGAGATTCCCACCAAGGACTTGCAAGTCCCCAAGGCCGTGGCGGCGCAGCTACAAGAGATCCCCACCAAGGACACGTCCCCCGCCCCCACCGAGACCCCGCCCGCCGTCCAGAGCCACGCCTCTTTCACCATCGAGTTTGACGAGTGCACGCCGGGGAAGATCAAAATCAAAGACCACGTGACCAAGTTCTCCTCCCGCCGCAGGAAGACTCCGGCCCCTGCCAAGACCGCCCCGGCGGAAGTCGTGTCATCGCAGAACAAGGTGGCCGACTGGCTGGTTCACAGCGACGTCAGCCTGATGAAGAAGCGGCCCGCGTGTGACGACGTTTACAGCACGAAGAGCGACCTCGCCGTCAACTTCAAGTCGCTGAAAGGTGACAAGCAGTGAGCACGTTAATGCTATTCTGCTGCTTCATTAACACGTCAGCGGTCAACGGTGCTCCCTGTTTGCAGGTCATCACCATGACGACGGAACGCAGAGCGACTCCGAGGACCCGGCGCTCAAAGGACGGAGGAGTAAATCCGCCCAGCCAAAACAGACAACGCCGGCCTCCCCCGAGGCCCCGGAGCCCCCCTTGCGCCGAAGCCCCCCTCGGGTCCGGTCTCCCGTCACGGACCCGTCCAAGCAAGGTCCCCCCGAGCGCCTGAGCCAGCAGGCATTTGTCATCGAGTTCTTTGACGACAACCCTCGCAAGAAGCGGTCGCAGTCGTTCACACACAACTCCGCCCACGCAGACTCTTACTCCGCCCTCAAGAGCAAGCTGGAGCGGCGCAAAGGCAGCGAGCGTCCGGCATCCGTTCACGGCCACGTGGCCCCGACCCAGCAGGTCACGGTGCCGCTCAAAAGTCCCGGCGGCCACGGAGCCCCCCAGAGATCCAGTTCCCTGAGGCGGGAACAGGCAGATACGGAGACCTATCGCTCGACCTCGGCCGTCTTTGTTCGTCCTTTTGGCAGCGTCGGGAAGAAGTCCAAACTCGCTCGAGACTTGGCCGTGGAATTCTTGAAGGATTCCAGTCAGGACTCCTTCCCTACCAGGCAGCAAATGTCGCCGCCGCCGATGTCGGCACCACCGGTGATGGTGTCGCCTCCTTTGCCGCCGGAACCTTCGGCCCCTCCCGCGACGGCGCCGCCTCCCCCCGTCGACCCTTCCCCGGGCCCCGCCCCGCCGCCCCTGAGTTTTACCGCAGGGGATCCGAAAGGGTGCCAGAGGCTGTTGAGGAACGAGGAGGACGACAGCGTGAGCGAGGCCGGCACCTACACCATCGACACGGACGCTCACGACCAGGAAGTGGAAGACGCTCGCAACATGATCGACCAGGTGAGCTCCTCTTTCGTCGGGACTCACGCTTGAATCGCCGCTAACGTTATTCACTGCCTGTCGACATCTCCGGCAGGTGTTCGGGGTCCTGGACTCTCCGGAGTACGCTGATCTGAGCCCGGGAACGCCGAGGCCCGTGCTAGACGAAGGCCAGGATGCTAACGTCGCTAGCTGTTGCATGATGTTGCACGACTTCGGCCTGGTTGGGAGCAGTGCCCCCGCAGCAAGCCCCTTCCAGGTAAACACCGGTGCGCTACGACCTGTCGTGCGCGCAGCGTGAAAACATTCACCATTATCTTTTCCCTGAAGGCTCCAGGTCCAGAAGGACCAAAGTGGGTATCCCGTTGGGCCAGTCTAGCAGACAGCTGTGCTGCGCCTGGTTCCGCACCGCCTCAAGAAGGTGCTTTTCATTTTTTGTGCATTCTGTTGGAAAATACCAGGACAGGATTTGAAGTACTAATAAGAAGCACCAAGGTGTTGAGACAAACAAGCTTATTTATATGTTTGCATGTTCCTTGTTAGCATTTGATCACAGCAGGGAAACACGATTAGCAATCGCAGTCAGCTAACACCAAGAGACGCGACCGAATTGGACAGCCGCGAACAAATTACAGTCGGCGGGCGACTAACCCTCGCACACCTGGCGACTCGCTGCACCAGAAAAAATGCGACCTCTGGTGTTCTTATCAGGAAACAACGTTTTAAGGCACTGTTCTGTATTCTATTCTGTCGAACCCCCCAAAAACACTGTGGATATTTAAGAGGCTGTTGGCCTTATCGCCCCAGTCACTGGCTGCACTCGTGCATTTTGGTGGCGGCAAGACATTTCAGCCTCGTGTACATATGAAATATTGTTAAGTTTTATTGTCAAACACAAAAGATCTACTGTATCTACTGAGTGTTTATTGTATTGGTACGGCCAGCCATCTGGATCTCGCTCGGTACCCGCAAACGTCATTTTTGTCGTGATCGTGCGATACGACATGACGATTTGGATTGGCCGTTACGTCTGCTACCTTTTGACACAGTTCGCATGCGATTCCAATGTAGCGTGGCAGCAAAACCCGTTTCCGTCAGTCGGCAACTCGTGAAAACTAGTTGCGCAGCCTCGTACACGCCACCACAGTTCAGGCGCGTCACTCGGCGTGCGTTTGCGGGCTTTAGGGACCGAAGGTTTTGTGTCATCAACGTGTCCGCACTTAACATCTTTAACATCGTCGTACTCGAGCGGCTCCAACTACCGGAGACAAATTCCTTGTGTGTTTTTTGGAAAATACTTGGCAAAATAAAGACGATGCTGATTCTGATCTTTGTAGACCGGCACACGCCGATCCAGGCGGCTGAAGGTTACAGCTACGAGCGGTCAGAGTCGGAGTCCAGCCACAGCTCCAGGACGAGAAGGCTCCTGCCTCAGGTTCCCCCCGAAAAGCTGGACGGCGCCCTCCCTGGCCTCCTTGTGCACCACGCACCTTCTCAAGACCGGGACCGTGCGGACAGAGCTCCTCATTCTCCTCCGCACCAACAGGACTCCACTCAGTGCCTGTCTGTTCAAGGTGAACTGGATCCAGACAGTCTGAGTGACGCCGGCCGCTCGGAGGACAGACCCGTTTTCAAGCAAACGCGAAACCATCGGACTGCTTTGAAATCTTCAGCTCCTTTAAAGGGTCATGAGAACTCGACCTCATCCACAAAATCCCCCATCTTCTACATTGGTTCTGAAGAAAATCCAACCAGAGCTGACTCAGCCCGATTCTCAGCCCACTTTCAGAGGAGCCCAGACTCCTACACCAAAACTCCCCCGACCGCCGTTCTGATCCGACACCTCGGCAGCCACGAAGCCCGCAGGGGGGGCCTGAAGCCACACAGCTCCGCACCGAACCTCCAAACACAGAACAAAGATTGTGTCCCAACAAAAGACACCTCGTCCCTCGTACGGCAGGAGAGTTTCACCAAAACCGGGCCATGTGAAAACGTCCAAGTCAACAAGCTTCCCCACATTTCCAGTCAGCCGTCCATCAGAGACTTGGAACAGAGGAGGGAGACGTTTGCGGATGCAGATCCCTTCCTCCAGGAGCCCGGCAAGTTCCCGTCTCCCGGCTCCGGGCAAAGCTCCAAGAAAGGCGGCTCGTCCAGCCACGTCGACGATTCGCTTTCGGGAGAGTCTGACGTGGACACGGCGAGCACCGTGAGCCAGGTGAGCAGCAAAAACGCGTCCGTCACTTCTGCTGTTAAGAAACAGTCCAACGGCACTCTCCGCAAGGAGAAGACCTCCTCCGGTCAGCAGAAGGGACGACAGCTCTCGGCCCGTGAGCGACTTTCAGAGAAACGGCGAAACCAGGCTAGCGTTACTCCCTCAAACAAGGCGGGGGCGACCAAGCGCTTTCAGATGCGCCGCAGCGCCGGCGGCCGTGGATCTTTGGATCTGTCGTCTGAGGGCCAGCAGGCTTCCCGGACATTTTCTGACCAGGAAGCCTCTCAGACATCCAGCCGCAGTAAAAAGGTGGACTCCTTGCTTCCAAAAGAGGACAATGTAAAGACGGCAATTGCGCAGGTTCTGACCCGTTCCAACAGCTTGTCCGCACCGCGTCCCACTAGAGCGTCCATGTTGCGCCGAGCGCGCCTGGGAGAAACTTCAGATAACGAAGGTGCGGAGACCGACCGGGCCTCTCAAAGTTCCGACCATGCCGCTGCGGCGCCAAAAGCGGCGCCAGAGGCCAAGAAACTGTCCAGGCTGGACATCTTGGCGCTGCCGAGGAAGAGGACCGGTTCTTTTACGGCTCCCGGCGACAACGAGACCTCGTCCTCCGCCGGCCGTGCCGCTTTCGTCAATCGGAACGTCGATTCGGTCCTCGCCGCCAGGAAGTCTTCGGTGAGCGACGCCCATCAGGCCGCCGGCAGAGCGGGAGGAGCTCCAGGGAAGAATACGCTGACCCGCACCCGCTCCGGCGGAGCCAAGTACCCCGACGTCGGTGAGTTTCACATCTGCTTTTGGGCCTGGGCCTTCCTTCTCCAAAGTCCTCACAGGTTCAGACTCAACAATCCAGTCTGAATTCTTTGTCACGTGCAACTCAAATCTCCGCAAGGCACCAGTTGCAGCACTATATTGACTCACGTTTTTTTTGCTTTGCGTTGCGAGCCAGAATTGGAGGCAGGAGCGAGCTTCAGATACACTGCGGCTTGAGTCAAGTGAAAAAAAGAAGGAACTCAAAGTCCTGCAATGCACTCTCGCACGTGGGCAAGGAGAGCCGCAGTTGCCGACGCGCTTTCGGCCGGTTCTCGAACGGCACAAGCGGCCGCGAGCCACAGCCTCGGCCACGGCCCCGAAAGACACGCCCAACTAACAAACGTTACACAAGCTACACTTGCGTTTCGTCACGTTCTCTTTTGTTAGATACGTTTGTGGCTTTCTACAATAATGTATGTCTTCTTCATATCGTGAAGTTATTTGTTATTGAATGATTATTCTATTTGACATACAAGTAAACAAGCTACACTATATTGCCAGAAGTATTGGCTCGCCTGCCTTGACTCAGATAATGAATGGAAGGGACATTCCGTTCTTCAGCCACAGGGTTCAATATGACATGGGTCCACCCTGTGCAATTATAACAAGAAGAGTTGAACTGCGCCCACAAGTTGCAAATGTCCAAAATAGAGAAATAAAGGAACTCCGAATGCTTCAGCATACCAAGAGATTTTGGAGAGTCAAACCGTTTGGGGATAAGCCCTTCCTGTTCCAACATGTCTGCGCACCAGTGCGCAAAGCGAGGTCCGGAGAGAATTTGGCGTGGATGAACGCGACCGGCCTGCACACAGTCCCGACCTCAACCCGACGGAAGACCTCCGGGTCGGTCCGGAGGGGACGGCGAGCCGAGCCTCCTCGTCCGACGTCAGCGTGCGACCTCACAAATACGCTCCTGCGAGAATGGGCAAAAACTCGCTCAGCCTTCCCCGAGAATTGAAGCTGTTAAGCCGCAAAGGGTGGACCGGCGTCATGTTCAACCACATGGACCGGTTCGAGCGTCGGCCTCACAGTGCCGAGGACCCGGGTTCGATCCCCGCGGGGCCCCGCCTGTGTGGAGTTTGCACGTTCTCCCCGTGCCTGCGTGGCTTTTCTCCGGGCGCTCCGCTTTCCTCCCGCATCCCCAAAACATGCATGAATTGGAGACGCTAAATTGCCCGTAGGTGTGTGCATGTGAGTGCCAATGGTTGTCTGTTTGTTTGTTTGTTTGTTTGTATGTGCCCTGCGATTGGCTGGCGACCGGTTCAGGGTGTGCCCCGCCTCCTGCCCGATGACAGCTGGGATGGATGGATGGGTTTAGAATGGAGGCTATCACTTCAAATCATATGCGAGTCGAGCCAAGTGAGCCAATACTTTTGGCAATACAGTGTCGGCGATGGAAGAAATTCAAGTCATAAATCAACGTACCACTGGAGATTTCTCAAAACCTCCGTCTGTCTGTCCGTTCATCGCTTCGTCCGTCTGTTTCCTGTGCAACGATCAAGAACAATGACTTCTGTGAATGTTTTCAGGTTTCCATCCCAAGCAGAAGAACTGTGACTTTTCTTCTTCATCTGACGAAGACTACAAAAGCAGCAGCGCAAACGCCACGAAAGCCAGACGTTCAGCCCAGACCCCTCGGGGCGACGGGACGGCCGCCGGCCGCTCCAAATCCGTCTCCGCCGAGACGGAGGAGGACGAGGACCGGAGCGACCCGTACCAGAACTGGTCCACGCACAGCGCCGAGATCGCAAAGTACGCCGACGCGGCTGCCGGACGACGACGTGCGGCTCGCTCTTTCTTTCCGTTTTCAATCGGCAATCCAAACCTGAAAAAACAAAAAGTGACTCATTATTTCTTGGTTTTGAAGTCTAACACAAAGAACCCCAAATTGCCCGATCCCGAATTCCGGAGTTGAGCAACGAGCCAGGGGACCGAGTTTTGGAGAACCGATGCGGTCGAGACAGTCGAGAGTTGTCCGAGATGTCATCCGGTTGACGGATCATTTGTTGTGGCTCACCTAAACGCGACCAAATAAAAAGTAAACATCGTGTGGCCCGTTTGATCTTTTTGATCCGAGGCAAAAATTGAAAGACGGGAAATGGCACCATTTAAACGCAGATCGCAAAATAAGGAGTCACTCCGTTTTGGAATTTTCCGACGGCCGATTGAAACTGGAACGACGGAACGACAGGCCGATATTGGCATCCCGACGCCCTCCTTTTCGTCCGCCGCAGGCTCAGTCACGACTTGGCCAAAGATCTGGCCATCTTGGCCAGGGAAATCCACGACGTCGCCGGAGACGGAGATTGCGGCGCCGCGTCGTCCGGCTCCGTGCTCGACCCGTCAGCCTGCGCCGTGTCTGCCAGTGAGGAGGTGGGCCCGAAAGTGCACAAGCGCAAACGGCCCGAAGCGTTCTCAGTGCGCTCGGCCGGCTCAGTTGTAAAACCGTCAAAACCCCTGACGCGATGGCAATAGGTGAAAGTCCGTAGAAAAGACTTTGATCGTTTGACCTCACTTTTCACCCGCTTCAAAGACCCCGTGAGGTCAACTGTCTTCCCAAATACTTTCTACGTTAGATGAATGCTGCGAATGTCATTTACGGTTATCGCAGTGCCGTTTCTGTAAGCGTTATTACAGTT